>NC_056725.1:907802722-908025222 GCF_019279795.1 Protopterus annectens
ATGGGGAGGATGTCTGTGTGAGATAAGCATCCTTATATGAACAATGCAGAGGACATCTATCAGGGATGTTATATACAATTGGGGTAGGGTGCAATTTCTAAAGCTGTGCAAACTGATTTGCCTGAATGTGAGTGTGATCTCATCAGAGGTCTCTAGCAAGTGGGACATGTGTAAAGGTTCATGGACAACATTAGAAGAAGCATGCACAATCGTGGACAATATCAGAATAATGCCAACAGTAATCCTATGTCTCTGACATACCATATGTGATTTAGAGTGATCAGAGAGGGTTCTGCACAAACACTCTTGTACTACTATTATGACATGTCTGCACTCTATGAGGGTAGTCATGCACACCTTCCTGACACTGCAACATCTGCTGGAGGTTTTAGGAGGGACACTGCTATACCAGCATGTGGCATTATGATTGATACAGTCTACTTGATTGGTGTGCATGACACACATACACACACACACACACACATATATATATATATATATCTATCTATCTATATATATATATATATATATATATATATGTGTGTGTGTGTGTGTATGTATGTGTGTACACATACGTCACATTCCACACTGTCACAAATGCACAAATATTACCCATCCTATTAATGTTGTCAAACAGCTATGTATGCACTGTATTTATCACTAGTACAGGTATCACACATGCATCTGGTGTAACACCTTGATGGGGTTTCTGCACCATCAGACAGTAGTGTTTATGCCACAAAAAGAATATCTAGGTATGGCAAATGAGATGTGCGACAGCTCACGGTGGCTAAAAGTGGCACACTTCAGTTACACATCACTAGAAGATATGTAGTGAGCTACATGAAGAAGAGTGAATTGTACTCAGTTATTGATGTGATGAAGGCTGTGAACTATGGAGGTATTATAGTCTGTGATGTGGATGTGCTGCACATACAGGGGAGTAGTCAGCACTGTGGCAACATGCTGGTGTACATTCCACATACCATCTACCCCAGGACAGGTAACATACCTATTGATCTGATTATAGGGTGTGATGTCTACATTATGCTTGGGTTGTGTGTTTACTTTCCTTATGTAACAAATCCCCCTACATTTTTGTGTCATTGTAAATGTTATCATGGCTGTGCAGCAATCTTTGGTGCATGCTGATACTGTCTGTATTATACTAATATCATAGTGGGAGTCAATGATTGCCCACAATCTGTAGTCCTTCTGACAGCTGTTTGGACACAAGATGCGTATATCATTCATGATGTCTGTAACTTAAATAATGGACAGAAAAGGGCATAGCAGACAGTCCTGATGTATAGACCTGATCACTGGACCTGACATACAGTTTACTTCAGCAATTCCTATATATTTTCATGCCACATATGTGATATAGTAATCTCCCCAGTTGGTGATATAGGCATTTATGGCCACATCAGACATTGTTGAGTGAATACCTTGGTGTGAATTTGTGTCAAATGCCTTGGGCTTGTGAAGTTCAAAAGAATGATACTGTTGTCATCATGCATGCCATCAATGACCTCTTTGTGGGCATCTGACAGATGTAACAGACATGCTGTAGTATTAACAACTCACACTGTTCTGTTGCACACAGCTGGGATATTACTAGTATCCATTTAGTAAAAGATTCATGATGGCATGTTGGTCTACCTCAAAGATGATGACTGTTAAGGTGTGCCTATACATGGACACATCAGGTGCTATCCCCCCAGTTGACATAGATACATGTTGATGTACAACCTTCTTCAGGAAAATAGTCTGTGTGGAAGGTGTGCTGAAGTGTGCATTCAACTGTGTTATGAAGGTGTATGTGCTGATTCATGATATAGGAGATCTTTGATGTTGTCACAGACCACTGATTCTGTGTGATAGGATTGGATGAAGGCAATACAGTGCATATTGATGATCCTGATCTGGCCTAGGGTGTGGACACAATCCTCCATGCAGGTATCATTGAGAAATTCACCCAGCTGGGGATTACCCTTATGTCACTAGATGGATAACCAAATGGCTCACTGACAGAATACATGCTGTGAAAGTTGGTGAATCAACCTGTATCAGTAGAGCTGTCCCCAATGGCATACCACAGGGATCTGTGCTTGGACCTTTACTGTTTGGACTCTATTTCTCAACAGTTCAGGTTAAAGTATATTGCCTTTGATGTACCGCTTTGCTGATTCTTACATACTGGGTGCAATCATTGAGTCCACCTATGGTAATATACTACAGGAGAGGCTAAGACACAACACAAACAAATGATTGCTGACAAAGTCACAGAGTCTACAAATAAATACAAAAATGTGTCTTTATTTTGTCCTTGCTAATTACAGCATTAACAACAGTTCCACTATGCTGAAACCCAGTGATGCAAGCACTGGGGACACACATAGATAGCAATCTGAACTTCAACCACCAAGTGTCCACATTATTATTGAAAGCCTATGTTGTGTACATCATAAGTAACACCATCATATTCAGATCTGAGGATTATATTATAGCACTGTATTCAAACCTCATCAGAACACTAATAGAGTATAATGCTCTATTATGCCTGTACCTCACTTGACAGCAGCTGGAAAAACCACAGGTGTTTCTCACCAAGAAAACACAGGGCCTACAAACCGTGCCATGACATACAGTATGTGGATAGACTGAAAGCCATGCCACTGTAATCTAGAATGTATAGGATGAATTGATTTCTGCCTGGCCTTCAGACCAGTTTCTAATCCAGCTCTGGTGGGAATAGTGCACATTCACAAATCAGATATAGCTGATGACATCAGCAGTGTCTGTTGAGGAGAATATGGCAATAACAGAGACCCACATGCTGGTGTAAAATTCTCTCTTTTATTTCAAGAAAGAGCAGAAACAAACAACCCCCAGTTGACTGCAGTGAGAATATAACCCCATACCTGTCTATGTACACAGGCTATAGTACTCTGTATTTAAGGCAAGTACCACAGCTCAAATCTGACTTGGACTGACTCATACAATACTTTATAACTGATGACATCAGCAGTGTCTGGTAAGGAGAATACAGTAATAACAGTGTCTCGCATGCTGGTGTAAAAGTCTATCTGTAATGTCAAGCAAGAACACAAAGACATACACACACACACACACACACACACACACACACACACACACACACACACACACACACACACACACTTGACTACAGTGAGAACAGAGCCACTGCATATCTAATTACACAGACTACAGAATTCAGTACATTATGCCAGCACCAAGGCAAAGTCTGTCTTTTACAAGACTGCAAGTCAGCTTATAGTGGATGACATCAGCAGATCAGCAGGGTATGCTGGAGAGAAGATGTTGCAAAGCCTGCATGAAATGTATGTGTAGGCATGTGCAAGTATCAAAACACTGTCAGTTCATGGGATTGGAGCAGTAACTTTAGAATACACACGTCTGCTCCTTGGGCTAGATTCACACTCACCCACACAGTTGATTGAAGTGAGAACAGAACCCCTACCTATGTACACAGACTACAGAACTCAGTATTGTACACAAGTGCCACAGCACATGTCTGACTTTTACAAGACTGCAGGTAAACTAATATTGAATGACAGGGTATGCTTGAGACAAGATGTTGGGAGGCCTGCATAGGTTCATAGGAGGTTACTAGCCTAGTAGTCCTAGGGTGTTTACAAGCCTAGCCATGTAGAAATACAAGTACCCTTATTGAGCATAGTTTGTTGCTCATTGTTAGCACAGTGATTTTTGTGATCAGCACCGACTGCCTCTGTCCATGAAGGATATAGGTGCTACCCAAGGGTAAATTTACAATCACCCATCAAATTGACAAGGTTGCACTTGAATAGGGCCATTGAGGAGCATTGCTTTACATGCAGTGGGAGCATATTACAGAGCAGTAGCAGTTTCTGAGAGATATCTCTGTCTCACCAGCATGATCTGTTTGTGTTACAGGCTAGGTTAGATCCCTGGAGCAAGTTATTCTTGTCCCATTTGATTTGCAGATGTCTATCATTTCAAGTAGAGCAGGGTCTGAGACTGCTCTGTAGGCCAGGCATAGGTCACCTTGAAGCAGCGTGATTGATAATGAGTACAGTGACTGCTCATTCAGTCTTTCCAGGTTTGTCGTGCTTTGGAGGGCCCAGATTCTGCCATTTACAAACCTCTGTGTTTTCTAAAGTTGCCTCAGGTGTCTAGTTAGGTACAGACAGAAGGGAGCATTGTACTAAATCAGTGGTATAATAATGGTAGAGTACAACAGAGCTATGACCTCCCTGGTCTTGGATGAGATGGCCTTATTTATGACATGCATAATGTAGAATGTGTGCCTCACCACTAAGGACACATAGTGATTGATGTTTAGATTGCTATCAACATGTGTTCCCAAGTCTGGTAACACTGTGTTTGAGCTTAGAAGCACACTATTATGTCATAAATAGCAGGGGTGCTTCATTGTCAAAGGGGCAATAGGGTATTTTTGTTTTAAGGTTAAGTCCATGAAGTTGGCACCAATCATTTGTCTGCGTCTGCCCCTTCTGTAATATGTTAGCATAGTTGGGGGACTCTGTATGACTGCATCCAGTTGACAGTCATCTGCAAACTTGGTAAGTCACAGGCCATCTAACTTTGCCTGGACTTCAGAGAAATAGTTTCCAAACAGTTGAGGACCCAGCACAGATCCTTGTGGTATTCCACTGATAAGTGGTCTAGCAGTGGAAGTGCAGTCCCCAACCTTGACACTGTGCATTCTGTCAGTGAGCCAGTTGGCTATCCATATAGTAATGTATGGGTAAATCCCCAGATGGGAAAGTTTCTCTATGATACCTGAATGGGGGATATTTTAAAAGGCCTTGTATAAATCAACATTGTGGTATGTCCTGTTATACCTCATTTAGGTCTTTGGGCTTATTAAAAAAGAAATCTCCTTGGTGTAATAAGCAAGATCAACCATTGGCAAAACCAAAAAGGGTCGGGTCAAGTGTGTTGAAGGTCACCTATGTCCCTGTGGATAAAGACCATGCTGATCCCTTCCATAGCCTTCCAGATAAGACTTTTTTAGGCTTATGGATGAATGGTTATAGCTCTGCATGTTAACAAATTAATGTGCATTGAAATCACATATTTGTTATTAATCTCTGTAGTGTAGATGATATGTGAAAAAAATATTGAGATGCCAAGGTTGCAGTGCTTGTGGGGAGGCAACCCATGGCAATATTTGTAAATATGTGACATATTGTTAGAAAGGGCTTTCAGTTTGTTGTGTCTCTATGTGTAATTTCATGTCATAGACAAGAAATGAACAGTAAACAGCAGTAACATATAATAATATTCACTTTTCCATAACTTGGTGAGCAGCTGGCTTGTGTGACAGTTTGCAAAATGTTTGCACATGCAAAATGCAAATTTCCATTACTTTCCCTGTTTGTTTATAGTTAAGCAGTGCACAAAAGTGAGACCCATTGCTAAACTCTGATAGTAAGTACTGAGTCTAGAAAACACATCTGCTGCTTAACTAACTTTGTGGCAGGAAGTGTAAATGCATTTACATATTTTTTTTGAGACTAGATGATACTGGGTTCCAATCCAGAGTATGTAAGAATTTTAAAAACGTATCACTGAGTGCAGTGGGGTTAAGTGAGATTGCGTGGAGATAACCACAGCATTGTACTACCCCACACTATCACTTAGCATTGCTGTACAATATGAAACTCCACACAAACAGAGGCCATAAACTGAAGGGATCCATTGCTTTTTCAGCTACGTATGTATATTGTGCATGATTCTATTTTTTGACCAGATAATAGGTATTAAAATGGGATAGATAGGAAAATGGTGAAATGGGAAGCAAGCAGGGGGAATATCAAAGGTAAAGCAATACAGGAATGTGCAGAAGGGTTCTAGGAAAGAACCATAGCTATCCACTTCTTCAGCAGTAAAAACTAATCATACGTGCAGAATATTAGCTGAGTTTGGATTGTCACCTCCAGAGAGAGGGGTGATGACAATGTAATCATGTTGTATAGCCAATTGGACCAAATCAAGTGCATCAAGAAGACACATTTGCAAAATGGAGAACTATTTATAAGACGATTTTATTTTTTTTGGGACAGGTGTCCATTTTTTTGTTTTAATTCAGTGAGAGAGGACTGCCGGGTAAAGGATGTAAGTATATCTGGTCAAGTAAGTTGGGTAGGGAAGGAAACAAATGCAAACAAACAAAAGAAACAAGGCAAGAGACAGGGATGGCAATGGTCACAAAAGGTTAAGGGACACCATGATTGGGGTGAGGGAGGGGACAACTCAGGCTCATGCCCATCAAACATGGAGACAGTGATAACCGATTCCTCACCCACTGGGCTGTCATCACTGTCTCCTTACTCTGCTACCAGCTGGAGTGCCTGACATCTTCTCATCCTATGGACCATGGGGCAGAGAAGCCTCTCCAGCTGGCACAGGTGTACACCAATGGTGTGGTACACAACCCTATGCACCAACCCTGGCATCTCCCAACATGTGATGAAATCACCACCTCTGTCACTGCTTCCAGACAGTACCACTGCACCAGCTTCCAGGACAGTACTACCTGAGGACACGGGTAGTACAGGGGTAGCAGAGGCCGTACTGCCAGGTTGGCTCCCAGATGTCCTGGGCTTCAGTGCTTGATCCGATGGAGTGGGGGCAGTCTGATCCACTCAGACTGGCCTACCTCACTGTGCTGTGCAGCATTTAGTGATGTGGTACACATGGATGACATGGAGACATTTTGTTGACACATAATAGAAAATAAAAAATAAGAGATAAGGGTTGTGGTGAGAGCAGAAAAGAGATAAAATTAGTACCATCATATGTGACATACAATGCATTAACACAATTATACAACTCATTTATCTGAAATATTAGATTCGCATATACATCTGAACCGATACACGCTATACTACAGATTACCGAAAATAATCCTTGAAATGGTATTGCACATATGTGTGTTCCAATTATACAGATTACAGTTTACAGCAGGGCATGTATGCCATTGGTATACAGTTTTTAATTTAATGCAAATATTATTGAAGAAATAACAGAATTGTATAGTTGGGAATCATGGTGCTTAAAATGGCAACCTCTGACTACATTCTAATATTGGACTCTAACAATTGGTTTGTGCTACAGACTAATGCATGCATACTTACTTTTACAGTTGGAATATGCATGCTCAATTTGATGCAACTGCATAAAGAGCCATCAAAGCTATCTTTAGCTTTTAAAGCTGCAATAACACTTCTCTTCTGCTACATACATACCACTTGCTTCCCTCAGTCTCTCCACTTGAGTAGCATGAGACTGCCAATTGAACCCATGCTCATATGGAGCTGGGGAAAGAACAGAAAATAACAGAAGAGCTTTATGCACGCCATCTGGCCAATATTTAGCTTTCTAAGTCTTAAAGGTACTTTCTTATTGTCACAGTTGCACAGTTGTGTGATGTCTGCAGTCTGAAACACATGCAACTGACAAATGACACTATCCCTTTTTCTCCTATGTACATCATTGAAATGATGCTTACATTGCTTTCCAGTGTGCGTGATACTGGTGGCACTGGATACAGCCAGGGTGAAACTATTACACACCTCAGACTTGTACCGTGAGCCAGAATAGTCCCACTGAAGAAGCTTTTGAGTGTGGTGCTTTACTAGGAGTACAGTAAATATCCTGGACTCCTGGACACCCCTTCTCTTTGTCGTAAACTTGGCAACTTCTGCCCTAATGCCAGCCATGTCTACAGATGAAATAGAGCAATGAAAACTGATGCTTTCTCAAAAATTCCAGTTATCATATTTACCGGTAGTGCACAAACTTGAGCAGCAATACCAAACATGTTTGTGAGATATTAAGTAGAGCTCAGCAATATCAAGCATGGAGAAATTAAATAACTGAAATTAAAAGGTTAATCTGACACGTGGCCTTAGTTTGAGAGGTGTCTACTGATGTAGTCTTGAGATATATATTGGAAATAAGAAGGTAACTGTTAGGTGAGTTAAGTTTGCAGACATGCACTGGGGGCATAAATGTAATGATTTGACACTTGTTTTTGTCTTTGTACACTGAGGAAAACTGATTCTCACAGTGTGAAATTCAAACCTTGGCATTACGGACAAGACATTTTATTCCACAGCATTGATATTCCATCTTTGCCACAGAAGAAGTGCTGTTCAGACATAGTCAGGAATAATACATAAATACAGATGACTGAGCTGTTACACATGCATGTCTGTTACCTGACAAGGTTACTGGATATAGACCCAATTATGTATGTGTCTTAGATAATTGTGAAGGCCATACATGTCCAGACAGCAGAATTATACATATACTTATAGAAATATAGTAGACAGTATACCCTCAGGCATACAGCTGAAAACACATTAATGGTGTCTCATCCCTGACACATATAATTCATAATCAGCTTCACTATCTAAAGTGTTATAAGAGAGAGTGAATATAATGGGAATTGGAAGAACAGTAAATGTGTATTCTGTATTAGAACCCAGGACCCTGTGTATGGCAGTATTACACTTACACCTTTTCCACAAGAAAACTAAAACAACACTGGTCTTTTCTTCAGTTCATGCTGCACTGTCACAACAGTAACAAATATTGCGCACCCTGTACTAGAACCAAAGACCATCTGCACTCTAGCCATACATATACACCTGCTGCCACAACACTAGTTACATGACATTCTCTTATTTCCTAATAATTTTTAAGGTCACTGTGTTAACTGCTGTGCAAAACTGCTTAACAGGTTTGCATGGTGCCCCATGGAATTAATTGAACATATCTAGTTTCAGTTATTGGCTGTCTGAGTCTTGTCTGCAGGTGTTCAATGGCTGCAGCTGCTGCTGCTGAGGAACATTGCTAATCACTGTGCAATGCCTCTAAGCATAGTTGCACAGTGAAATACAGAAATTGCAACAATGTATTGGTTTTGACTTTTGCCCTATTATAGATGCCCTGTTTGCAAGTGTTCTGCAGCTGTTCTGTCTGGGTCCTGGGTAGGCAACTTGTCCAGTTTGCCCACTGCTGCACTTTGCACAAATGAGATAAGTACATCCAAACATGACATTCATTTTCTCTGTTTTCTTTGTCAAAAAAAAAACAATAAAAAGGGAAATGTAGTTGAAAAAAGGAAAAGCAATCTATGACATAGACAATGCAAAATGTTATTAAACATGACATATTTTTACATAGATCTGGATTTGAATTCTCACTCTAATGATACTTCAGAACACAGTAAAGGTGCCTTATCCCTCTTTGCCACACAAACAGCTTTGCAGCAAGGAACTGAAATCATTCTGCATACAACCCACTGCAACATCATCTACACTAATATGAGACTGTACAACTATTTGTACATTTATTTTTGTATGTATTGCACTAAATGATCATATGACTAGTTATGACTATTGCTTGCAAATATGCAGCTCTGTCCTACCTCTCTGAGTTTTTTGCTCATTATTCTCTTATCTGACCAGTAATCTGAGACCTGCAGTTTGTATGCTATTTTATATCATTGTCCTTAAAATGTGTGAGGATAGTAAAAGGCAATAATATAGTATGCATTTGCCAACAATTGTAGGGTAGGCTGGATGCTAATGAACATAACCTGTGAATGGTGTACTGGTTACTTACATTTCTAGCCTTGACAAAATTACATATGATATTTTGTAAGTCTAACCTGACACACTCATTAGATGTAGGGCAGTCTGTATTGCTGTTGTGTTTTCCATCTTCCTACCAGTAATCATTCACAGTTGCAATCCATTAAAAACAAACACTGAGGAAGTGTATGAACTATGTTTATGTCTGATACACAGAGTCAAGTATTTGAGATTCAACAATTCTAATGAGTTCACACAATTCTAATGAGTTCACACCTCATTTCAATTTTCTCCATGCTGACAGCCTTGAAGATACATCATAAAAAGGTAACTATGTAGCTAGGGAAACTGAAGGTGGGCAGCCATTTTTATGTGGAGAACACAGAAAAGAGGCTATTACTTTGGGATATATCTGCACAGAGGATTACTAAACTTTCAACTACATACTGCATATGCTGAAATGTAATTAAGAAAAATATGTATAATAGTGTATTATATAAGGGGCAGCTCATTTGATAGCACGTTTAACATTTCAAAGATGGTTTGTTAGCAAAATGTCTCATTTTCCTGCTTGTTTAGGAATGGGGAGAAAACCTGTATTTCTGTTATGGCACAAATATGGATATGTCAGTATTGTTTCTGTCCTTTTTTTTTTTGCATCCAGGCTGTTGTTCATATCTCAGATCTGTAGACTGCTTTATGTTTTTCCCATGGGTAATACTGAAATCCTACCTTTTTGTTTTATCTGGGAACAGTTATTTTGTAGTTATGTGATACTTATGTGCATTATACTTTTCTTGTCTATTAGGACACTTAGGACTATACCACCCAGGCATCTGAATTCTTAAAAAACACCCTTCAGTGACCCTGAGAATCAGGTCATTGTTGAAGCTTTTAGGTGACATGGTGCCTTCCTGCTTGATTAGGGACATGGAGTTATGTCAAGCAGAATGCAGATTTGGCAGCAAATAGTCACAGATGTTAAAGCCACAGCAAGACATATGACCAGGTGTGCCATAGGTCCACAGACATTATCTCATCTGCACGGAGGAGAGCGACTGTAGTGGACAGAGATTTGACTGGTACCAGGAAGGGCTACTAGAGAGCCACACTAACAGTAAATGAAGAGTTACTGTCTACTGTCAGGGATCCAGACAGCTCCCAGGAAATTGAAGAACAGCATGTCTTTGACATAGGTGCTACTGTTTTTTGGGGGGATAAAAAGTTGCTATGGTTAAACAACACATTCAGATTGACTACACATTGGCTTAGGTTGGAGTTGTCATCCAAGACAAGTTCTTGTTGAAAGTATGGTTAATGGACATATAAAGGGGAAAACTATTGCCCCTGTGTTACTTTTAATTGCAATGATGTCCTTATGTTTTGTTTAATTTCTTCTATGTCCATCTAGTATACAGAGAATACCATCATCTGCTCATGGTAAGCCAAACATTTTATGTCAGCACTGATGAGCAATTCAAAGAAATATTTTAGTGTGTGATATTGATGTCTGGATTTTTTTGTATATTTCTGTACTAATAGTGGCAGCACTGTTATTTTATTAGCATATATTGGACTATAGTAGTGTAGGTATTAATTGTTCCTGTGTTTGTTTCTTATTATCACAGGTGATCCTGACAGTGGAAGTGTGGGACTTCTACCGCCTGATGTCAGAGTATCATCAGACTCTAATGATGATAGTGGCCAAACAGAGGTACAGTCAGGGGGATGCAGAGGTTGAATATGAAAATGACATTGAGGTTGACATACAGCCATCCCCTAAAATTCTATCAGACACAGCCAGTAGGTCTACACCTTCCTATTCTTGTGAGCACACATATATTGGACAGGTGGAGGGCGAGACAATCAATCAGGGAAGTGCGGTTACTGTGGCTTCAGACCCTGTTGACTCTGGCTGTAGCAAAAGTGTGGGTGAGATGCCATGCAGGAGAGGTGTTAGGGGAGCTCAAAAAAAGGTCTGCTGTCCATCATCAGCCTGACCCAGGTGTCTCTTCCTGTTCCACTCAACATATGTTTAAGGGCATTATAGAGGCACAGGCATGTTCCCATAGATGCTCAAGAGAAATGCTTAGGGTTGTAGATGTGGAACAGGCTAATATGTGTGACTGCCTTCACCATGTTGTCAATTTAATGGATTGGATGAATAAGTTGTTGGAAAGAGTGGTGTCTGTGATGGACCATCTGCTGGGAGGGATATGGCATCCTCATGGGTGTAGGTCACCCACATCATTTGGTGTTAGCCAACAGGGCCATATGCGATCATGCTCCTATAGTGGCAGTACTTCCACTGTTCCAGCAGTGGGTGAGCTGTCCACATCCAGACTTGGCAGGCCATGGGCTCATGGTCCTGGGCATACTTGTAAGGGGAGCTCATCCAGCAGACATCAGTCATGTTCATGTTGTAGTAGTGTATCTGACCATGCATGTGGACATTACAGTGCAACTCCTGGCAGAGCCATTTCTCTTGGTCTGGACAACAATGATGAAATGTCACCTCTACCATGCATGGTTCACACCTGTCCAACATACCAAGACATAGTGGTAGTACACCAATTTCACCGGGAAGACCCCTACAGACACTCACACACAACAGTTACATGATTCAGCCGTGCAGCTTAAAACTTGTTTTCTTTCACTGGCCACCTGTTGCTTTATCCAAATGGCTGCCTGCTTCTCTTTGTTACTCACACACTCTCACTGACCTTTTGTGTCAGCCTAAGCTTCCTGACTCCCCCCCCCAGCACCCTGTGAAAGTGGTGATAACTGTGCCATATCCCTGTTTTGTTTATTTTAGTTCAGAGGTACATACGATTTGTGTCTGATGTTCAGGGTGCATAACTGACTTAGTGCTTATTATATCTGCATTTGTAATGTTGAACTGGTAATTGTACCTTTGACTTATATTATTATTAGAAAGTTAGAAAGGTGATAGCATCAACTTGATTGTGAATGATCTTGTGAGGGTTGTGAAGTCTGAAACTGCAATGTGTATCATTACTTTCTAACTTCTCTTTTTAATGATTTTCCAGAACAAATGTATAGTGTTAAACTGAGAGTATGCAGTGACCAACACTATCTTTAAGAGGTATGATTGTGTTAAACTTTGATGCCTGAGGCCTACTGCTTACTAATTTACACATATAAGTCAAATAAGTCTTTGCTGTCACGTTAAGGAAATTTCTGTACAAAACTCTCACCTTTTACTTGCTTACACTACCAAATAACAACATGCAAGGATTTGCCAGTCATTAATATTATTACACAATACACTCCAAGTTCAGCACTTACATTGTAAATCCAGCAGTTGCAACAGTTTTAGTTCAGGGCTGACTCTGTCTAATGCAAGCAGTACACAGCCAATACATGGGAGGATAAGGTTTTGTGAGTTGCCTGGCATCAAAGTTACTATATGTATGTGCAGAGCAGGAAGGCATTAGGCCCTTAATTGGTAAGTGCGTGTGCTATGCATCATCTCTTAGCCAATGCATCCACAGCAGCTGCTGCTTCCTCCTCTGACTCCTCACCTACATGAGGCTGTGGTGACCTTGGCATTGGTGGTGGGATGTGTGCCCCTTCTCCTTGTTGACCATGCTGAGGATGTTTTCTCAGGATGATGTTGTATAGCATGGCACATATGTGAATATTTCAGTACATTCCCAAACACACACTCTGTGAAATTTCTGGTTTGACCATGTGCCTCATTATGGCATTCTTCAGTGGGTGGGTGTACATTTCTGATGGGCATCATCAGCCATGGTTCCAGTGCATAACCTGCATCCTCCAGTAAATAATCCTATGGAATATCTCCCCTAATGAACATCTGATACACTTGGGAAGTCTGCCAGATATGTGAATCATGGTAACTGCTTTGGTTGCCAGCACACACATTCAAGATTATTCCCTTGGCATGCTACAAGTTGGCAGTTAATACGGTGAAAGCCCTTTCTATTACAATACAGCCTTCCCTGTTCCCCCGGGTGATGAGTTAATTTATACATGTGTGCGATCTATGGTACCCAGTACTTCAGGGTAATTTGCTGTGGGGTACAACTCCTGCATTTTTTTGGCCCTATCTTCAGGAGTACAGGGAAAATATATGTGGTCACTTGCATGATGGAGCACAGCATTCAAGAATTGATGAAGGATCCTGGATGCTGATGCCTGTCACACCCCTAGCATGTCCCCTATTGGTCTCGGAAAGGTACATGCAGCTAAGATTTTAAGTGCTGCACATACTTTAGTCTACACTTGGATGAGTTCCCCTTATTTTGCCCTGGTCTTAGTTAAGGACAACAGAGGTTGTAGAGTTCCAGTAGTATGACTGTAGCCATCCTGTAGCACTCTACAATTTCCACATCATGTAGGTTATGATAAGTTACCCAGGGTCTGAAAACTCTTGTTTTTCTTGATTTTGGTCTATTAGCAGCAGCAGCAGCATACACTTCAGCCTGTTGTACATACAAATGAATTAAAGCAACATCAGCCCCTAACATTATTTCTGTATAGGCTCCTTTCCATGGCTATATTCTCATAGGTTTTGGAATTAGCAGGAAAAACCAAGATTGAGTTTACATGGTTGCTTTATAGCTTGTTGACTAGCTCCTTCATCTTGGATTGGTTGATTAGTAAACAATTCAGCTGCTTCTGCTATACTTTCCATGCCATGGTGTTTACCTTGTTTGCTCTGCTGTGCTTGGCTCTATGTACCATGTAGAGGTGCTTACTTGAATTTAAAATGGTGCACTACAGTGTGCGTGTAACTACATGATGTGCACAAGGTCTAAACAGACCATGTAGGCTTTATTGAATCTGGTCGTTTATCTTTAAAATGATATAATACAAGGGCCTTCATTAACAAGCAGTGTATGAAGTAAAAGTAGCTTGGGATTTTATCCATTATCAATATTTCTTGGGATAATGTAGTGGAAAAATAGGTTGAAAAACTTCTCTTTTTGTACCATCATCTATTGCTTCATTTGTTTTCTTAATTATTATTATTATTATCATCATTATTATTTGCAAAAAAAAAACATTTTTGAATTTTATTTGATTGTTTGTTGTAATTTCGTCCAATTTAATTTAAAAGTATTCTTTCTGGTAATTGTTTACTCCTGTAATTATGTATCTTAAGTTTTTCTTTCCCGGCAAATAAGTTTTGTACACATATCTCTCAGCTGTCCCTGATTTTTTGGGGACATCCCTGTTTAATTTTAGGATTTTGCACTGTCACTCATTCCTTCTAAAGCTCACTGTTTTGAGAGAAAAGGTAATGGATTACACTTAAACATACCTATAAATTGTAGATCATTATGAGGAAAATACACTACTTGAGGGGATTTTTTCACTACAGCTGACCCAGCTCTCTATACTTTTATGTACTTCATTAAAAAAGTCTGATGGGTGTGTGTGTGCTAAATGCTCTGGTTCCTGTCACACACTCATTTGTTTCCTTTTTTACTTTACAGTGTCACCATACCGAGACTCCCATACACTCTTCTTCTAGAAAAGGTGGGATGTCTTTGATCATTCATTTCCCTACACCCACACTTAACAGTCATTTCATCTTCAGTATGAATTCTCTCTATACTGTCAGCCAAGCAAAAGAGATTTATCTCTTACCTTCCTCCCTGATGCGAGCCGGAGAAGAAGAGTAACAATGAAGGCTCATGCAAGAGTATATATCTAGCAGGTGGTTGTAATGATACTTTTTTGTGTGTGTGTGTGTGTGTGTGTGTGTGTGTGTGTGTGTGTGTGTGTGTGTGTTTACTACTAGAGAAGTACAGTTGTTGTGAACTGTCGATAAAAAGTGAACTTTAAGGAATGATGGTAGATGCTGTATGTTGTATCTACCCCCCACCCCCACCAAAAAAAACTTTCTTGTGTTCCCTTTGCAGCACATGTATTTTTCATAGGGCAGAGATATTAATGGCACAAATAGGGTAAATAACATTACAGTATAAGTTTTGGATGGTAGCTTCCAAATTTTTTACTAATATTTATTAAAGAAAATTTCATTTTCTAAGTGAATAACTTTAGCAGTTGTTCATATTACAATGATACCTTGATGTCACAGTGTTTTTTTTCTTTGTAATGTTACATATTAAAAGGGCCCAATATGCGCTCTTATTCTTGCCATTTAAGCATTACTCAAATGCTGTAATAATCATAATGTAAAACAACAAAGTGCTCATGATTATTTACATAGAGTTCTGTTGTTTATCATTTTATGATTATCCCATTGATACATACAACTCTGATGGCCCTGTATAATTCCATGAATGATTTCAGAGGTCAGTACTTTCAGTTTATTATTTAACAGCCTTATTTTTCATTAATGCATTTTGCTAATATAAAATAGCTACTCTTATAACCCATTGTAAGCACATTCAACTAAATACAGATTATTTAATAAGCAACAACATTTTACAGTTGAATGATCCTTCAAATTGTTGCAATTTATGATTGCCAAATCACTAATCTTGATCCTTTGCTTATCTTTCTACAAAACAAGCTGCTAATGACTTGTACATTCATGCAAGTAATACATCAATTAGTGTACTTGTACATGCTCCTTGCATGGCAGTTTGGTGTTAATGTAGCACCAGCAGTGCATCAACCTTTTCAGAAATGGTAATAAGTTTGCTGAAAATGAGGCATCAGTAATAAGGCATTAATTTAATCTGTTGTGGTTGTAGTCTGGATAACAAAGGGGTTTCTAAGTATGCCAGTACACCACCACAGTAGTTTGCATGTGAAAGCTGTCTTTGACATAGATTGACTTCAGTTAGTGGGATATTTTATAAAGTAACACCAGAGTACAAATAAATAGCTTTTATTTGAGTAATTCCTACTTTCAACATACTGATTAGTCATAGAAATATGCAGTTTGTGCTAATTTAATATGATGGCTGTGTAGATTGTGCTGTTAAAGACAACATAATTACAGCTACTTTACCCTGTATTGTTGAACACCATTTTTATGGGACTGAAAACAAGAATAGTATTCTAAAAATTCAAAAACATAATTTACAACAGATGCATGGCAAAATGCTTGGTTTCAGAAATCCATCTCCATTTATGTTTATTAACAATGTCAGCATAAATGTGAAAGTATGTTTCTTCTATGATATGCAATATACATTTTATTTTTTTACTTTATTTATTTGCTTTCAAACACAACCTGATTACTTGACATGTACGCTGTGACACTAAAACATGTATTACCTGTCTTTGTTTAAAAAATCATTAAGCTGAAACACTTATAAAGATGGGTTATATATTAGTTAACTCATAAATATGCTGGCATATTGATGAAGAACATAATTATTTATAGTAAAAGTATATTGATCAAGTGTATTTATAGTTGTCTGGTTTTAGATACTCAGATAAAATAAAATAAAATAAAATCAAACAAGCAAACAAGCATACACACAAACAAATAAATAAAGAAATCATAGTGTAGCAGAAAGAAATAAAATTAAGACACTCACATAATATGTTTGCCATGCAGTAATGTATATCATTATTAGTATACAAAATACAAGGCAAATGATTTGCAGTTCTTTAAAAAAGTGTACATGTTCATAATCAGAAGTCTTTGGATGTGGTCATAGAAAGTAAATTACAAAGTGATACACTGTTAATTTACTGCATTTAATGAAGCTGCATAATGAACCTGTTCATAAAGGCATGGTTAATACTGTAAAATTGTTTCTCAAGTGCATGAAAAATCTCTCTTTTATTAGAGGTGGGATCCTCAGAGAAGGGGTTCTTGTAAGTCAGAGAACAAAGTCTCTTGCTTGTAAAAAGGTGGGCCTATGAGAAGAGTCTTAAAGACTAAGAAAAGATAACTTCAAATGCACACAGAATATGGTGTATAATTTTCTGTTGAGCTGTTCGATGTCCATTGTACATGATGAGATCTTCCTTCCAGGCCCAACGTCTGTACAGTGGGAATCATTAAAATAGTAGAGTAAGGTAAATAAAGAAAAATATGGAAGCAACTGATGATGGTGAATCATTTCAGCCTGACAATTGCCTGTCTTGGCAATATGGTAACAACGAGTTAGTGGAGGAAAACGTGGATCAGAGGGATGATGGGAAGGCTTGGTGGTTTGAATAAAATGGTTGGAAAAAAAGAAAAGAAATTAAATACAGTTGTTACAAGAGTTGAGCGGCAGATAAATGGACATCAATGCAACAATGAAGGAAAGATCTTTCTTTAGAAACCATGTATAATACAAAATATCAAATTCTGAACATGAAGGATACAGAACTGTGTATTAGAACTCAAGTATAAATAGATACATGCCATTTATCTATAATTTTAGTTTTCAAACTTGCTTTTATCTACATGCTGTCTGCTGATAATCAGGTCTCTTTGTTTCATAAGTTCACTTGTTTCTTGTAGGGCAAGAGACAATCACATAGGAAATCATGCAACAGACATAATATTTTTTTAATCCCTAACCACGGTGGAGTGGCTGAAGTAGGTGCTTTCATCACTGCAAAGGCCTACAATGCCCAGCACCTGCAAGGAAGTGCTCACATTCACATGATAATAAAGGCTGATGTTAGCAGCTTGAGAGACCAAGCCCACAACTCCAGTTCTGGCTGTTTCTCCTATACGTTCAACTTGCATGTAAGGTCTCCAGTTGCATGTGGTGAAATAGCCAGTGGACCACAAGTCTTCTCCCTATACTAGGTGAGCTGGTGTTTACTACTGTCCCTGCCCTTCACCTTCCTGGCTGTTGTAGTACTTGAGCTACCACCCGAACTCAGCTTGTCTTGGTCATAGTCTTTATCCCTCAATATCACAGAGCCAGGGTCCATCATTATTTCATTACAACATTTTCAGGCTGCATCAACAAGATGTTCAATTGCAAGTCTGCACTCTTTTGGGAGGAGAGGCTGGACTCTGCCCTTCTGAGCTGGGAATTTCTGGTTAAAGGCTTATAGTGCCTGCATATTTGAACTGCTTCTTACTGAAATTGGTACACATTGTTTGCTGTAGCATAGACTAGATCCAGGCCTGCTGAATCTAGCTTTGTTTGTATAACTTGAGCACTAATCCAGGCATTCTTTAAAGTATTCAATTGTATTTATTACTGCTTGGTAGTAACTTGATTAAAGTGTAGCTATCATTCTAAGTCTTTTGGATTAAGCACCTGGGCTTCAGACCAGTTGTTTTACATTAGGAAGGTTTGTGGCCTGCACTGTGGTGGCAGGACAGGTAGCTTACATCCTTCTAAGTTGGGAACTGCTGATTGAGGGCTCAGTGTCTATTATTCTAAAAGTGTATTAGTTCTGGTTTAAGCACTTGGGCTTCAGGCCAGTTATTTTACATTAAGAAGGTTCATGGCCTGCACTCTTGTGGGAGGAGAGGCTGGACTCTGCCCTTCTGAGCTGGGAATTTCTGGTTAAAGGCTTATAGTGCCTGCATATTTGAACTGTTTCTTACTGAAATTGGTACACCTTGTTTGCCGTAGCATAGACTAGATCCAGGTCTGCTGAATCTAGCTTTGTTTGTATGCTTGTTGTTTGTTTGCTTGTTATTTCCCTGAAACCCTAATTCCACCTAAAACGTGGCTTTTCAGCACTTCTGTGGATCCGTAGTGATATCTACATTGCTTACTGTACTTATTTCCTTGTTTCACTTGAAAGAAAGTTACTGTTTGTCGTTTTTGCATTTAAGTTACCTGTAACACATTGCATTTAAGTTACCTGGCACTTGCTCACTAAAGCAATTATATAAGTCAGCACTAAAAAATTAAAAACACTACACCCTCACAAACTTCCCTTGAGTACCTTGTTCCCCACTGGCCCTTTTTTTCAATTATAAAGGAATTCCCAATACTATTCTAGCATGTCCAAAAGTCAGTTGTCAATCTCCTCTCCAGTCCAGCTGGTGAATCTGGGAATCTTGAGGCAATGTTACAATTGCCTCATGTACACAGACAGCCCTCTCCTCCTCCCAACAAATTCCAACACATGTGAGAGATGCAACCATATAGCCAAACTGGAGGCTAAGCTCTCTCAACTCAGTACTGGCATAACCAGTCAGGAGGAGAAGGAAACCACACTCACTACAATTCCAGTCTCACATAGACCTACCACAACAGCAAACCAAACACATAAACACACAAAAACATACTCGGAGGCTCTAAATAAAAATCTGCCTAAGCAGCAGAGACCTCCAAAGCAGACACCCAAGCAACCACTACCCCAAAACAAAACATGTGCAACACATAGCTCACAAAGCCAGTGTGCCAAGCAGTCACAGCCCTTAAGGCTAAACAACACACCTGATACACTTGTAATAGGTGACTCTATCGTCAGGCACACTGACATCCCGCTCACCAGGCTGAACAAGGAGAAGGTCATGGTGAGCTGCCTGTCGGGTGCTAGGATCTGCCACATAACACAAGCACTCAGGTCACTCCAAGGCAAGTACAAATATGACTCGGTGATTGTCCATGCTGGTGTGAATGACCTGAGACATACCTCCCTGGACTACATGAAAAGAGACATAGAGGAGCTCTCTGAGAATGTAGCCCAGGCCAGTATGACCCTGACCTTGAGTAGCATCTTACCCTCACCAAGAATGATGCCACAATATGAAGACAAGATGATCAATTTCAACAATTGGCTTAAGTATTGGTGTCATTCAAAGGGGATCCAATGCCTGTCAGCCTGGGATGACATGCTCGACAAGCCACGATGCTTCGCTAGGGACAGCTTGCACGTGTCACCCCTGGGCTTTTGGATATTGGCAATGGCTCTTGCTACTCCCATAGTGCCTTTTTTAGGCAAGGCTCAAAAGACAAACCCACCTCCATAGGTATCACAAGGGATAAGAAACTAAGAGTAATGCTACTCAACGCCAGAAGTCTAAACCTCAAGATGCATGCACTCGAAACTCTCCTTAGCATGGAGAACATCGATATCTGTGCAGTAACACAAACCTGGTTCAAGGCTCCCAAGAGCACCCCAGCACTACCAGGTTATACCTCATACCATGCTTTTTGGCCACAAAACTTGGACCGAACCACAAAAGGAGGGGGAGTATCAATATTCGTCAAAGATACCCACACCTCCAGGTTGGTGGCACAGCACGAAGCATCAGAGACTATCCATGTGCAACTAACAGTGGGTAAAACTGCCTTCCAGTTTATAGCCTGCTACAGACCACCCTCCCAAACCCAGGAACCCCACTCGGCCTTCCTGAGAACACTGGAAAATATGAAGGTCTCGCCAAACATCATTATATTGAGCGACTTCAATTACCTAAACATAGACTGGGAGCATTACACTAGCTCCAACACCCTAGCCCAAAGATTCCTAGAATTTATAAACTCAAATGCTATGGAAAAACTTGTTACCACTCCCACAAGAGGGGAAAACATACTGGACCTGATCACCACCGACATGGGGACTCTATGCTCCAGACCAGAAGTGTATCCCTCACTGGTAAGATCAGACCATAAATTAATCTCACTGGATATTCACATCCCGACCCCACCCCCTGCCCAGAAAACCACAGTGAAAAACTTCTCTAAAACAAATTTCACACTCCTCAAAACCGAGGTGGAATCCTTCAAAGCCCCCGAGCCTGTGGAAAATACTGCCCAGACTACAGAATCATTTATAAACGCATTCTATGAACACCTTCAGGAATGCATGGATCATGCAATCCCAAATAAAACCAAGACCCAATCCTCCAAAGGCAGACGTCCTGTCTGGTGGACCCCAGCCATAAACAACTATACAATAGAAGGAGGAAGCTACTACATGATAGAGCAAAATCCCAAAAAGGGAAGGCATCTCTGATCAGTATTAGCAAAAAACTATGGGCACTCATAAAATCGTCTAAGGCCAGCTTCGAGAGAAAAATTGCACAGGACACTAAGGATAATCACAAGGCTTTCTTTAGTTATGATAGGAACCTGGGTGGGAATTCCCAGATATGCTTCAGAATTAGTCCAAAATGACAAAAAATACATCGAACCCACAGACATTGCCAACATCCTAGCTGACAAGTTCAGCGCAAACTCCCCCCCCCCACCAAAAGGGCAAATATCTATCCCAGCAGAGTGCTGTCCCCTGACATCTCAGATGCTCAGGTAAGAGCGGCCCTCTCCAAAGCCAAAAACACAGCATCAATGGGACCAGATGGTGTCCCGGGCTGCGTCCTACATGAACTCCAAGAAGAGCTAAACCCAAACATAAAACTACTGTTCAATCTCAGCCTTACTACAGGATATGTACCCAAAGAGTGGCGTACAGCAACAGTGGTCCCTCTCCACAAAGGTGGTGCCTCAACGGATCCTGGAAACTATCACCCCATAAGCCTGACAAGCTTGGTCTGCAAAGCTATGGAAAGGATCATCATGGACCTCATAAATAAAGATATTGGGGACCTACAGACACTGGATCCTACCCAGTTCAGCTTTGTTAAGGGCAGATCCTGCCTCTTAAACCTGGTCGATTTCTTTGAAACAGTCACCAAGGCCATTGACGAGGGGAAGGTGGTCCACACAGCCTACCTGGACCTCGCAAAAGCCTTTGATACAGTACCCCACTCGGGCATTATAGATAAGCTCACCAGCTTAAATATAAACCCCTATGTCACTGGGTTGCAAACTGGCTCAAGGACAGAACCCACATGGTTAGAATTGCTGGAGCCATGTCAGACTCCAAACCAGTTACAAGTGGCGTCCCACAAGGCTCAGTCCTAGGACCTCTCTTGTTCAGTATATATTTCTCGGAGGTACAGACCAACACGGAAGGACTGTGGTTGACCAAGTTCGCAGATGACTGCAAACTGCGTGCCATAATCGACTCTCCATCCGACACAAGCATCCTCCAAAAGGGCCTCATAGAAACAGACAACTGGTACCCGAGGCATGGCCTCAAGCTAAACGCCAAAAAGTGTATAGTCATCCCCTTTGGCAAAAACAAAGTGCCCACAAATTACCACATAGGTGGTAATCCATTAAGTACAGAAGAAGTAATTAGGGACCTGGGGACTCGAGTTGATAGCAATCTCTCATTTGACAACCACATGGCCAAAGTGGTTAGAAAAACATTTTATATAGCCCACCTAATCATGAAGGGATTCACATCTAGATCAGGGGAGGTCATTGTGCCTCTTTACTCATCCCTCATCAGGCCCATAATTGAATACAATGCCCCTTTTGGGATGTACCTTACCAGACACCTGCAGCAACTGGAAAGACCTCAAAAGTACATCACCAAGAGGATCAAAGGGCTCAAACAGATGCCATTTGCTGCCCGGTTAAAGAAACTCCAGCTCTACTCTGTGGCATACTACCTGCTCAGAGGCGATCTGTGCCTGACGTATAAAGCCATGTCCAACCCGGAATTAATGGACATGCTGCACCTCAGAAAATCCAAATCCCATCGAGCTACGCGCTTGAGAGACTTGAACCTCAGCACTGAAATAAATAGGACATGCTGGAGGGACAGATTCATAACCCAGAGGCTCCCTTCACTCTGGAATAAAATCCCAGTCCAGGTTAGGCAGAGTCCCTCATTGACTCTCTTCAAGAGGAATCTTGATGAGTGGATGGGGGATCATAGGTTTACCCCGGGTATCACTTCTGTGTCACTGTTAGACAGAGGCACAGTATACTGACCTCGAAAAAGGGCATAGCAAAATCAATTTAAAATGGGTGGTGAAAGCCAAACACACTCTGGCTAGGCTTATAAATGCCCTAGGGCAGATAGCCTAGTATGAACCTATGAACCTATGAAAATACAGCTATTAACTTGTCTAGGTGGAGTGAATGGACAAAATCATGACAATGACACAGATGACCTGTGCTGATCAAGCATCTGTGGCACTGGAAGATATAGGCTTGGGATGAGTGCAGTGAACAATTGACATCAGCTTACCTATTGACTGGGTTGGATGTAAAGGTCCAGTATACTACAAAGCTGTAACCTAGAGAGCTGAGGTACACAGTATGCAGTACTATGACTCAAATGATTAATTCCCAGAATATTTTCCCACAACATACACTGGGGATGGGGATATGTAGAAACATGTGTGCATCGTCTGGTACAGTGAATGTGGATATCACTGCCAACAGTGGAAGTGTGTTAGGTGCACAAAAAAAAACCTCATTCCACAATATAGAAAGCCATGCACATTGTAGTAAAACATTCTCCTCTATGGACAAAATTGGGCTTAGTTGTTGTCATTCTGAAGTTGGTAACGTGAGTATGTAAAGAAAGAAAGCCTTCACCACAATAGGGGATAAATGAGTAGATGGGTTGTTGGCTTGGGGTTGAAAAAAATGTTGTATATAGGACTATCAGAGGGAGGAAGGGAGGCATGCTTGTCATAAGAGCAGCCAAAAATTAACAAATGTACCATAGACTGCTGCACTACTGCTTGGGAGTGTGGTATAGGCTGATACTGCAATGGATCACATCAGTTTGCTTACTTTAAACTATGGCATTTGAGCAATCCAAGTTGCAATAAAAAAAAAATAATTCATGTAAAATATAAAGGATTTTTGCTTATAATATGATGACAACTTACTAAAGATATGCTTTAGACCATTGTTGTATTCACCATCCTGAAGTGAAGCTAAACACAACACCCTTAATAGAAGTTGAGTATATTACAAAATGAAAGTCTGTAACAGTGAAGACCTTTGTGTCCCGTTGTTTGTCGCATGTATACAAAAAGGTTATATTTCAGACCCCCTTTTTTCCTTATAAAACTTTCAGGCAATAATAATAATTATATGGTCATCTTTAAAATTCACCTGACATTTATTTTAACCTTAGTGATTTAAAAGTTGGTCAGTAATAAATTTGACCCCACAACTTTAACTACATCGAGCCATTACACTTTACCGATAACATGTTATAAATGGAAAATCATTTTTGTGCTGAAACACATAGTATTTTCACTTCTGATTAAATGAAAGTTTAGTAAAATATGTACTAAACAATTTCTGCATTATGTACATTGAGCAGAAGTTAAATATAGAAACCCTAGTGGAAACAAAAGTAATGCAAAATGACAGACTATGACAGTGAATGCCTCATTTAGTATCTATATATTAAAAGTCTTATGCACTCACCTTTAGAGATTTCATTCCAAATTATTACACTAGTAAGAACAATGTAGTCAGTTCAAAATGCATCTAAAACTGATTTTCTGCATTTTGAGGTTCAGTGCATTTCAGTGCCATATTTGACCTCAGCACTTTACTTCAAACCATGTCACTGGAGACAAGACAAGTTATAAGTGTAAAGTAGCTTTGTTTCTAATATAATAATTTCTTCACAAGGATATATTATGGGCTAGTTATGTGTTCTTCGCAGTGATCATAAGCTAGGCTTGATACTCGGCATGGACACACTTTAAACCAAAATGTCAGCCTGTCAGAATGAAAGCCTATGAGCAGCTATATTTGCTACCCAAGTGTAAAGGACAAATGACAGTCACATTTTAATTATTCAAGTCAAAATTTTCAAGCAGTAATAATAGGATGCTGGAATACTAGACAGATAAGGTTGTCATTCAACAATTAGGGTTTTAGTGAATGTTCTTATTGAACTGTGTCTGATTCAAATCATGGAATTTGAGACAGAGCATGTTGTAATTGAAATACAGGATTTTTACTTCTGCTGTAATAATAAGTTGGTTTAATATATTCTACACTAGTATACTATGGGTCTATATTAGAACACCGAATGTTCAAAATTTTGAGTCTTCTAATATGAAACCCTATGAATCGAAAATTACATCGAACATACAGAACAGCAAATTTTATCCTAGGGAAAAAAAATTGCTGTTCCAAAACACATACATACAACTCAAGCACACCAAACAAACAGCAATCCACACACATACACCTATACTCTTACACCTAACCCTACACTAAACTATACATACACCACTAACTATCCACTTACCTTAACCCAAACCCTAACCCTAAGGTCTGTCACTATCGCACAGTCACCTCACCCACGCCCTAACCCTAACTCACCTACCCCACCCTAACCCTCACGTCCACACAATCGCACACTTACCTGAACCCGACCTGTAACTTTCCACCACAGCGCTGAAACTACCGATGCAACAGAAACAGAAAACCAAATTCTTTCCCTAGGAAAAAAAAATTGTTTTTCTGTTTCTTCGATATTTTCAGCATTTGCTGAAAACGGGTCAATATTAGAACACTCAAAATATTGAACATTTAGTGTTCTAATATAGACCTTTGTATTCAGTACCCTGAATGCAAGTTAAACACTTATACCTGGCAGAAATTGTAAATGAGCACAATGAGATTGCCACACTGTGACACTGATGGCCTATGAGTACATAAGTTTGGTACTTCAGTGTAAAATGTGTAGTCATCCTTTGAGATTAAATTACAAAATTTCCAGACCTTGATAACAAGACATTCATCGACAAAATGCTATGGATTCTGATATTTTGCCCGTAAGGATTTCTTTGTAGCTTAAAACTATATTTAAAGCATGTTATTTTAAGGGTGTTAATTTTTTGGTAGGCTATATAAGTGAACTGTTTTTATTGTGTGGTGGAGTTTGGTACAAACTGAACAAAAGCACTCATGATAAGATGATAAGTGTATTTTAACTTGGATTGATTAAATAGTCATATTTTTAGCTGCTACAGGGCTCTGCATTGCGTTTTTTATTTCAGTCAGATATTGATGCATCAGTGCAGAGCCAGATAGAACCAGACTCAACTAATCACTCACTTGGGTTTACTTGAAAAGCTTCCCATAGTATTTTGTGCTTCTTTTTACCAACATGTACCTGCTGTTCTACTAACTTTGGAGACAGCCCTCAGCAGTAATACCAGCATAGTTTGGAATTCAGTGGACTTTTCAAGTTTTGGATTAGTGCTTTAGTTTGACTGCAGCTTGTGGAGAAATGTGAGTCCAAGTTCCAGTTTTCAGAGTTAATGGTGGAATGAACAAGAAATGGCAAGTGTCTGGTAATGATTATGAGTTCTTTCACTGAAGTAGCCATGACTGATGTTGGAATGGATCTTGCCTTTTTCTCTGTTCTAGCTGTGATTTAGTAGTATGGACACATCTGGAAGTCGAGGCATCTTTGAGAAGTACTGCATAAATGAGGTTTGGCAACAAACCAAGTTGTCCTGGGACATCTCCAAGTGGGGTTAGGCTAATATATTAATGGGAGTTAAGTGCGTTGGGGAGATGAAAGGGTTATATGGAGGGGAGGGATGATTGGGAGGAAATGAGATAAGGGTGGGAAAGGGCTGAAGGGGTTTAGACAAGTGTAGCTGGATAAGTAATCATATTTTGGCGTGAACTTGCTAAGGCAAGGGTACGTCCGAAATGACCTGTAGGTATCCCTGTGGAACAGGTAGGCCTGGTGTTTACTGGTGGGTTTTGGTTGTGGGAAACAGGTGATCTGTATAGGAGGTTATTTTATTCATTTATTTATTTATTTTTTGTCTTTCTCTCATTATGGGTGAAACAGTGGCTGGGTGATTTGATTGTTATATTGGGTAGGGTGTGTGTTGGTAGGACAGTATAGTTAGTTCTGATTGAGGGGGATCGATAGGCTTGGAGTTAATGCTTTGTACTTGGCCATGCATATCGTCTTCTTATGGGGTTTTTGGTTTGGTTTGGTTTCTGCATAGTTGGTTTGGGTTGGGGTGATCACTGAGGGACAATGGATTTTCAAACATCAAAGTCAATGCAATTAAAATGACTAGAACCAGATCCATGTCACATGACTCACCTGTGAAGAAAGGTAGTGCCTGTGTAAACAATTCTCCTTTGAAAAGGCTGTAGAATTATCTGGTAGTGGCAACATTCAAAGTTAATAAAAGCATCGGTAGTGCAAAACAGAAGAAACACATCCACCAGATCTCCTTATAAAAAAATCCCTCATAGCAGTTCTCATGTTTCTTATTTATCCCCCCTTTTTAGCGCTGAAGCAAGTTGAATATCAAATGCTAGGAAGGAAATTGTTGGTCACATTGTCTGTAAGCAGTGGGGGGGGGGTTAATTTTGGGTGGTGATGGTGTTTTCCAGTTGGTTGAGCTATGTCTGGGCTGTGAGGTGCCCACGGGAGCTGGGTGACATGGCCTCTCAAGCTGGTGGTGCACTTTTGTCATCAGGATTGTTTTGCAGCATCTGGATTTGGCCTCATTTATTCATTGGGAACTGGTGGTGTTCTGCCATTGCTGGCTTGATCGGAGGATGGAAATCACTTCTGTGGTGATACATTCAGGTTTTAGGGCTAAAATATATATAAAAATATATATATATTTAAATAAATATATTTATTTATTTATTTATTTTATTTTACATTTGTTGACTGGGCTAGTCCAGCTGGATAATTTCCATTTTCAGTGGAGGCCCGGGGAGAAAAGCTCCACAGAATTAAAACAAAGGTTATACAAAATTGAAGATTAACTATGAGTTCCTTTAACAGATATTAAGTTACCATGGATAGTTATTAGTCTAGATCAAGAAAAATAGAACACATAAAATACTATTTACGTATTGCAAGAGACATTAATTATATCTAGAACTACACTCCATTCAGATCATTATTTTTTTTTTTTTTTTTTTTTTTTTTTTTGAGAAAAGTAGAAACTGTAGAGTCATTAGGATGTTTGAGAACACAGAGAAGGATTGCAGTTGAGAAGTGAGGAAGAATGATAGTAGAAGGTATTAGGTTTCTCAGTCGGGATTGGTACAAGAGCAGAGCCAGAAGTTTGTAAGATGTGCAAGGAGTTGTTTTTTAAAAAGATCAAAGGAGCCTATAGAGGTAATGTGTGATGGGAGGTTATTCCATATTTTGCCTACTGCGTTGGGAAAAAGGCAGTTACCTGCAGAATTGGTGATTCGAGTTGTTTTGACTTGAAGCTTTTCTGCAGAACATAGTTGTTTCAGGTTATTATAAGGGCTCAGAAGATTAGTGAGAGCAGGTGTTTTAGATGGTTGATATAATATGTTATGTGTTATTAGGAGTTGTTGATATATAATCTTGTTGGGAAGTTCCAACCAGTGTAGGTGTTTTAAGTTTAGACAGTGGTGTGTTCTATACTGGGATGCTGTGGTGCGAGCTATATCGTGGTAGGATGTCGTAAGTTTCATCAGGTTACTTTTTGAGAGGTTAGTGTAAATAGAGGAGGCATACAATAGGGTCGAGATGAGATGTGTTTGTGCTAAGGTGGTCCGTGCTTCAGGTGTTAGGTAGGGTTTGATTCTGTATAGTGAGCCAATTTTTTTATTAACTGCTTTTATGGTGTTGTTGATATGGTAATCATAGCTTAGATTATTATCAGTAGTAACACCAAGTAGTTTAGTTGATAAGTCTGGGGAGATGAGGGAGTTATCACCTGCAGTAATAGAAAAGTTAAGTTGTGTAGATTTGTGTGTAGGTGAGAAAAGAAGTAGTTTTGTTTTCTTGGGATTGAGGAGAAGACATCTTTTTGAGAACCAGTGTTCAACGATAGAAAAGGTAGCTTGTGTGAGTGAGTGGAGTTCAGATTGAGTGGAGGCTGTGCAAATAATGGTGGAATCATCTGCATATTGTATACATGTAGTGTTTTGGATAGATGCTTGGAGGTCATTAATAAAGATAGAGAATAAGAGTGGGCCTAGTATGGATCCTTGTGGGACTCCTAAAGAGATAGGTAGTAGTGAAGATAGACAATTTTTCCAGAGTACTGCTTGTTGTCGGTTTTCGAGATAAGAAGAGAACCAGGTTAAGGAGGAGGTATCCAAAGCAAGGGATTTTAATATTTGTAGTAGAAGTGTGTGGTTGACCATGTCGAAGGCTTTTGACAGGTCTAGGAAAAGAGAAGAGGTTAGTTTGTTGTTGTTACGATTACAGTTGATGGTGTTGGAAAAGGAAAGTAGAGCAGTGGTAGTACTATGTGAAGGTCTAAATCCATGTTGAGTATTTGCAAGTAGGTTGTTTTGAAGGAGATGGTTAAGTAGTTGTTTGTGTATGCATTTTCCATGATTTTAGCTAGTGGAGATAGTAGTGCTATAGGACGAAAGTTTGATAGGTCTGTGGCTTTGCCTCCTTTGTGTAGGGGTATGATATGAGATATTTTCCAGATTGAGGGAAAAGTACTTTCTTTTATGGATCTGTTTATGAGGATGGAGACAGGGTAGGCGATAGCTTTGGCTGCTATTTGAAGAAATTCAGCTGGAAGGTTATCAGCTGAGGTGTAGTAGATTTGAGTTTTGTAAAAGAGATTGTATGTAGGAGGTAGGTATGGGTTGAAGTTGCAGGGTGGAAGGCAGTTGTCACTGTTATTTAAGAGCAGTTGGGAGGAATCAGGGTTAAGTGGTTAGCTAGATTTTGTATGGAAGTAGTAAAGAAGGTGTTGAAGTTATTGGCTATTAAAGAGGGGTTGTCAGGATATAAGTTTTGTGGGTTTGGTGTAACTACTTTGCCTGGGGTAAGAAGATTATTGATAGTGGACCAAAACTTTTTGGTTCTTTTGGTTGATTGTTGTAGTTCAAGGTAATAATTTTTATCTGCTAGTATAGCTTTTTGGTTTTATTTCTGAGTTCTTTGAAGATTCGGTGATCGTTGGGTTTCTGGAGGACCGCCATTTTTCCATGATTTATTTCTAAGTGTAATTTTTGTTTGGTATTAGAAGTTAGCCAGGGTGCTATTTTGGTCTTTGTTCTAATGATACGTTTTGGGGCATGTTGATTCAGGATGGCCAGGAATGCTGAGTTGAAGTGTTCAACAGCATTGTTAAGTGAGAGATATTTGAGAGGGGTCCAGTTGTATTGTGACAGTTCTGTTAGGAATCCTTCAGGATTAAAGTGTTTTTTTGAATATATTGTTTTATGTGAGGTGGGTAGGTTTAGCTTAGTTTTGGCCCTAATGACATAAGTAAGAGAGTGATCGCTAAGATCATCTGGAAGGATGCCAGTTTGGTAGTTTTGTAGGGGGGAGTTTGTAAGAATCCAATCTAAGGTGGTTACTTTTTTACTTTTATTATTTATTCTAGTTGGACTGTCAATAAGTTGTTTGAAACCAAAAAGATTTATGTGGGAGGAGGGGTTAGCATTGCTACAAGAATTCCAGTCGATGTTAAAGTCCCCAAGAAATAGTGTTTCTTGAGGGAGGTTTATAGAGAGGTGTTCAAGAAGTTGTTCTAAGATGGGGATATTATTTCCAGGGGAGAGGTATGCACAGATGATGTTTATAGATTTAGTGTTGTTAATTTGAATTTTGGAACCAATTATTTCGGCATTAATGTTTTGGATAAGGGTAAGGTCCAGAAGAGTAAGCTTTAGTTGTGTTTTATATAGAATAGCTACTCAATATAAATAAATAATATATAAATAAATATATAATAAATATATATATATATATATATATATATATATATATATATATATATATATTTAAATAAATATATAAATAAATAGTCTTGGTTAGCACACTCTTCTTATGCTAGCAATTTTTTGAGCTGAGCAGTGTGATAATTCATATTAGTTCCAATGTGGCAACGATGCTTTCATGACTAAGGTGGATGGCTGTATAAAATTTTGCTCCCATATTTGCAAGCTGCTCTGCTTAAGGTATTATGGTTTGCAGTTGTTTTCTTGACAGTGGAGTAAGAGAACATGGCAGAGTGGCGTGGGTTGTTGTTGCATGTATGGCAGTCAATGCTGAAAGAGTTCTTTGGTGGTAACACCAGTTGGGTTAAAGCATTCAGAGTGATTTGCAGTGACGGATTTTCAGCCCTAGTGGTTCCTTTTGTGTTTCTTTTCACACAGTAGCATAGCAGTGAAATAGCTGAGGTAACGGTTGCTTCAGGCTTGTGTGTTCGCTATTGTAGGGAGGGGTAGAAGTGTGCTAGGGCTCTCGAGTAGAGCTTTGCTATGATTTGGTGTGTGTATCCATATAAGTGTGGTTGTTCCCCCAAAAAATGTGAGTTTCTGGCAGATTACTGCTTTAATCCGAGAATTATTGGTAATTCAGACCTTGTATCCTTCAGAATAGTGCATGCAGGGAGAAGTCCAGTGTTCGCAATGTTTTAAGTTTATAAGGGCCATAATTAGGAAAGGGCTTTTCTGTTTTGTGGATACCAATTGTTTAATTGGATTGTTTCGAGTCCGTAACATGGTGGTTGTCCTGCTGAGGACTGAAGACAGTTGCATAAGAGCAAACTGCATACCCCATAGGAGTTCAGGCTACTGCAGAGCCATTGATTTGTTGTGGTGGTAAGATTAAGATTGAATTGTTTTCTCATGACTGGTGTGCCTTACAATGTTGTAGTCTTCTGACAATTCGCGTGACTGCTTGGGGTTGGGTTTCGCTAGGGGGAGGCAGTCTATCAGTTTCATTTTGTGAGAGGGTCCTCAGCTGATGCAGCCTATGGTTCTCACGGGCTCTGAGCCTGGTTGTTGATGGGTGTCACTGAGCATGCATTATGCCTCTATGTCAGCAGAGAGGATGTCATATCCCCTAGCTATCCAGATTGTGGGAGCGAAGGGAAATTAGGATAATTTCTGCTGTTTGATTTATAACTAAAATGAAAAGGCTGGGGACATTTGGTAGGATTTAAAATTCTAAATGAGTTGTCCTCCCCTAATTCCTTTTACCAAGGCTAGTATTTATAAAAAAAAAAAAAAAAAAAAAAGATAACTAGTAGTACATGGAGCACATGAAGCTCCTTGTTCTAAAGAATGGTGGTCAGGTCACAGACACTGACCTAATACCATGCGTTGCCTTATGTGGTTCGTTTATGACTGCCATCAATTACAAAGGCATGCTAGGCTAACCGGTTACTCTATCCACTTTCTAAATTGTAGGGGCAATATGTAGGAATTAAAGAATCAGTATTGCATTGTGTCTATCAAAATATAAATGCATAGGAACAAGGAATAGTACTTAGAATAGCCCTCACCTACATTATATTAAATGCAGTGAATAAAGTGCTGATGGCCATTAGCTGCTAGGTTCTTGTGATGAGGTAATTACAGGCATAATTAATCAAACTAAATGGTTTGGGGCATCATAGGTTACATGTCAATCTCCCTTGATGTCTTTTCACATGTCAGTGATCTGCTCCTCATAAAGACTGATGCCGTGCTGGTGGATTGCAGTCTTCTTCTCATAAGGATTGGGCTCTTACTGGTGGATCACTGGTTGGGTCAGAGGTAGACTGAAACTGCTTTTCATCAGGATTGTTTTGCTGGCAAAGCGCAGGTATAGTCAGAGGTTGAAGTCATTCTATGGCAGATTTTCGGATGTGGAGTTGGGTCTTGGTCCCTCTTTTACTTATAACTTTGACTTGATTCCTTTTGTATTCATAATCACAGGTGTAGTATGCAACTAGATAAAGTTTTCTGTGGGTAATGCTATAAGGGAATCTTTCCACTTGACTCCTATATATTTTTTTCCTCTAATCCTGTCAATTCTTTTGCAGAAAAGGCAACAGAGAAGGATGACCCAGTGGTGGTAGAGCCCAAGGTGTCTCATAGTATAGGAGAAGTTGTCCTCAATGGAACAACAGTAGTTGGTGGCAGATGGGCATGGCAAGATGATCCACCCCAGCAGCTCAGTCTAATAAGGACTAGGCCTGTAGTTGAATTTTTTATGCGGGTTGGACATCTGGCAATGGTTTGGGGCATTATGGGAGGTAAGCCGCTACTTTAACAGGGATGCCATGGTTTAAGTTTCCTTGGCTCTGACTGTTTCTCCTTCCATTGTCAAGATAAGGAGTGTTGCCTCTATACTATGGAACAAATGGTGAAAATGCAGTTTCCAAAGATTTGCATTTATCTTTCTTTTTACAGAAGATGATGTTGTCATGGGTGTTTCAGCTGCGGCAGCGCTATGCAGTGAGGTTGCAGACAGGGGAAGCAGGTTGTTGCAGTGGATGTCTTGGTCACTAGAGGGGTGTGCAAGGAGGTCACACACAGGAGGAGTTCAAAGGGAGCAAAGGAAGTGCATTTCAAAGGTAATGGAAATGGTAGGAGTGGAGGTTCCAGTCACTACAGGGCTGTATAAGAGGTTACAGTAATCTGGTGTCATTTAAAGCTTATTAAGGCACATCAGAAGCATGTGCAGGTCAGGGTAGTGGGGAGGGAAGGGAGGAGGAAGCATGTTGGGGCAGGCTACTATCATTACTTTGGGTTGACAGGAGGTGTGTGGTATATGTCGAGCATGGTAAGGCAGTTCCATTGGTCATGAGGAGGTAGTTACAATTAGTTAGGGGCATGGAAGTTGATCTTGACAGTGACTAAGATGGTCACATTTTGTGAGTCAAGAGGAGTTAGTTCTTTGTTTTACAGATGGCAATGGGGTCGCTTGTGACAGAGGTGCAGAGTGGCAGCAGTTAGTGGATCAGTCGATGGCACAGTAAAGGGGACCAGACATTGCTACAGGGGTGGGAAATGGATTGGCAACAGGGTGGGGGGTCTTCAGAGTATTGGGGCAAGTAGGCATATCACCATGGGAATATATACCAAGTGGGGGAGTAATGGGTATAATTATAGCAATAAAAAATGGGGAGGTGTGACAGTTAGTGATTACATATATTTGACGACTAGGTTAATGCGCTTGGGGTCCGGGAGAGATGGAAAAGATGGTGGTCTTTCCGTAGCTGGGAGATGGTGACTATGTGCACATTTCAGGTCATTCAGTTCAGTTGGGGGGATTGGGGACTATTACAGTTCACATACATTGCTGTTGTACATTAATGGTCTAGTTTGACATGTCAAGACAGGACATTAATATTGGTTTCCTTCTACTGTAGATGGCATCTATGATATAAATAGCCCCCATTAACAAGAGTTTTCAGTAATCATGTGGGATAGTGATAGGGTGATTAAGGTAGTGTTAGGTTGAGGTGGGGGACCTAGAGCAATTTAGCAGGGGCAATTTGGGGGGGTGCTTTGACATTGCTTAATGTCATTAAGAAAGTTTGATTGATGAATGCAGGTAATTTTCATTGTTCTTTCTTTTGCAGGTAGCAGTATTTGGGGCCTGAAAGAAGTAGCATGGAAGGTGATGGAATTAGCAGGGTGGTTGTTTCTGCTTTTGACTATATCTGTCGCAGAACAGGTCCTGGTTAACAAAGTGATGCAATGCAGTCATAGAGTACAGTTAACAGAGGGAGCAGTGGTCAGTTGCTTGATGGAATCGGAGAAAAAAGGAATATATTCAGTTAGATTGGATGTTCTGGCATGGTACAAGGGGGTCAAAGGTAATGCTATTTTATTTAGATTCATCGAGGCATGTTTCAGTACTGGTATGTTTCAGTACTGGTATGTTAGGGTTTTGGGGTAGATGACAGGGATTGGATTTGGTTTACAAATAGGTACACTGAATGATGCTTGGCTTAACTCCGTCTTTTATGGGGGGGTTAGTTGGTTATAAAATTTTGGTAGGTGGGAGGGGGAACAGTCTGGTTAGGCTGGTTGGCAGAGAAGAGGGACAGGCTTGCCCTCTTCTATTCCCTCTCATGCGTCTGGAGGTTCATTTCGAGGACTGGGGGAAAAGAAATGAGCAGCTGGAGGAAGTTTGCTGAACAGGTAAACAAGCGGAGGTAAGGATGCTGCTTATTTGGTTGGAAAGTAAATCAATGAATGGTTTATGAAGTGAGGTGGGATGCTGCTTCATAAGTAAAGGATGGGTAATTCAATAAATGGGATGTGAAGTGAGGTGGGACGCTGCTTCATAAGTAAAGTAAGCAAGCAAAAGACTGGACGCTGCTAACTGGGGCAGGATGAGCAGGTAAGCTGTCCTGATTAATATTACAAGGATAGCAATGAAATTAGACTCAAAACAAACCTAATATAATAGACAGTCCCCAAAACAGTCCAGAAGTAGTCCAAATATTTGAAAACATGATCCAAGTGTAGAAAACACAGCAACACTTTATTCCATTAAGTGCTTTTCATCTCACTAGTAGCAAGACTTCTTCAGATCACATGAAATTACACAAACACTGTGTTTAAATCCTATCATTAGTACTGGTGCTCTCAACCTCCTATCAATTCATCACACCAGTCAACTACATTAATTAGTTAGTTAATTAATTAATTTGACTTAACATATAAACTTAACCTACAATACAATAAAACCACCATGGTAATATGTTATGTAGCTTAAGTTAAATGCAGTATATTTGTTAAGCTTCTACTAACAACTGTATGCTTAAAACATATATTATTTAAATAAACATCTTAAATGCACTTACTAAAATCTATTAACAAGCAGCACTAGGTATAAAATAAACCAGACTGATTACATAACTAAAAACTGGGCCGTAAGGGAATACTTTTAACTTTTACATATTGTTTAAAGATCTAAAAGGTTTTCTTTTATACTATGTGTATATATATATATATATATATATATATATATATATATATATATATATATATAAATTTAATAAATAAATAAATAATTTATCTTAAAAGACTCTTTAATTTTAAAATACAGGCTATTGAATAAACCGCATTCAAGCCAGGTGCATGGCAAGCACGAGTTCGTAATTGCCAGGACAATTCCAGCTTTTCTAAAAGAAGGGAATATGGACCACCTCTCCCTTAAATTCTTGTTTGGTAAAGAAAGTTATGTGAGCAAAACATTTTATATTGCTAGTACATATTGCCCCCTCCACTTACATCCCACTTTAGCTTAATTTGAGCAGGTTTGTGAGTTGGACTTGTATAACCATTTTAATCATCAAAAACATACTAATGGTGGGCCTTATAATATAACAATTGAGGAGAAAGAGGCCCTTATGTTATTGCAACAGACAGAAGTTAGAGTGATGCATCCTGACAAGGGTGGGGGTTTGGTGATAATGAACAAGCATGAATATCAACAAAGGATGGAGAAACTTCTTAACAGTGAGGTATACTCTGAAGTATCAAGGAATTACTTAAATATTGCTTATAGGAGAGTATGTTCACTACTGGATGAAATGTTTATAGAGGCTAGGATTGATGTAGACTCTTTTAATTTTTTGAATATTAGATCTAGTGCTGCTTGTTAATAGATTTTAGTAATTGTATTTAAGATGTTTATTTAAATAATATATGTTTTAAGTATACAGTTGTTAGTAGAAGCTTAACAAATATATTGCATTTAACTTAAGCTACATAACGTATCATGGCGGATTTATTGTATTGTAGGATAAGTTTATTTTTAGTGAGAAACAGCATCACCTATGCATGTGCAAAGTATGTAGACCATATTTTAAAAAAATACGTAGGGCAACAGGAACAAATCTGTAAAGACTCATGGTCCTTTTTAGCCAACACTAAAAATCTCCAATTCAATAATAATTTGAACTTTTTGACAATTGACGTTAAAGACCTGCACTCGTCGATCCCCCAGACATAGGGTATTGAGTGGGTAAGCCTGTTGCTGCACAGTTTAGGGGCCCCCATGACCAAAATAGGACTAGTGGAGGAATTGTTGGACATTATTTTGTCCAACAATTTTATTACCTTTAACAACAGGTACTATTTACAAAAAAATGGTGTGGCAATGGGCTCCCCGTGTGGGGCGAGATTTGCCAATCTAGTTATGGTATACTGGGAAAGGGAATTTGTGAGGAAGGTTCCTCACATTGCAGGCTAGATACAATTTAATACACGATTTCTGGATGACATTTTTATGTTGATGGAAGGAGATGAGAATAATGCTATACAGTTAGTGTCATACCTTAATAACACAGCAGGTTTTTTGAAGTTCACCCATACTTTTAGTACGGACAGAATAACTTATTTGGATATTGATTTGAAGAAGGACTTGCAGCATAAGTATTATACTGCTAGAATATTTAAAAATGACACCTACTCTAATGCGTTTTTGCACTTCAGCAGCTGTCATCATCTACCTCAGAAATGATATGTGGTGAAGGGGCAGCTGGTGAGGGCAGCCTGTATGGTTTCAAATGAGGAGGATTTTTTTAATAGAATGTGAGAACCTTGGAGAAATGTTTTACAAGAGAGGAGATCCTGAACGTCTTGTAAAGGACTTAACTGTGGAAGTAGTAAACAAAGGACAGAAGGGGTTTTACCAACCCATTTTGGGGGTGAGTGAGGTAATTCAACCAACTATATTAGAAGGACATGTTAATGTAAGAGATCCAATAGGTCCTTCCAATTTTATTATTTAATTTAGCTTGGACGGTTACTATATAATGAACATCATAAATAAAAATTGGGACCTAATCAGGTCCGATAATGTTTTATTTGGCAAACTCCAAGGTCCACCTAGAACAGTGTTAAGAAAAGGAAAAAATCTGAAAAACCTGTTAGAAGGAAACAAAGGAAGAATGCACTGTTCTAATACTAAAGGAATGTGGAAATGTCAGATGTGCCCCTATTGCCCATATATCGAGACAGGCCAGAACATTTCTATATGTGGGTTGGAGTACAGTACTAAATGTAAATTCAATTGTAATTCCAAGGACGTTGTTTATTTAGCTTCATGTAAATTATGCCCTGCATTTTACATCGGCAAAACCGATAGGAAACTCAAGGAGAGGGTTTATGATCACCTTTATGGTATCAGAAAGTGTAAACAGGAAAATGCACAAGCTAGACATGTGGATGAACACCCGAACCACTCGTTTGGCTTCAGAGCAATAGATAGTATTTTGGAGGATGGGAGAGGTGGTCCAACTTCCCTTCTTTTACAAAAGCTGGAATTGTCTTGACAATTACGAATTTGTGCTTGCCATGCACCTGGCTTGAATGAGATTTATTTGGTAGCCTGTATTTTAAAATTAAAGAGTCTTTTAAGATAAATTATTTATTTATTTATTAATTTTATATATATATATATATATATATATATATATATATATATATATATACAGTATAAAAGAAAACCTTTTAGATCTTTAAACAATATGTAAAAGTTAAAAGTATTCCCTTACGGCCCAGTTTTTAGTTATCTAATCAGTCTGGTTTATTTTATACCTAGTGCTGCTTGTTAATAGATTTTAGTAAGTGCATTTAAGATGTTTATTTAAATAATATATGTTTAAAGTATACAGTTGTTAGTAGAAGCTTAACAAATATACTGCATTTAACTTAAGCTACATAACATATCATGGTGGTTTTATTGTATTGTAGGATAAGTTTATATGTTAAGTCAAACTAATTAATTTATTAACTAATTAATGTAGTTGATTGGTGTGATGAATTGATAGGAGGTTGAGAGCACCAGTACTAATGATAGGATTTAAACACAGTGTTTGTGTAATTTCATGTGATCTGAAGAAGTCTTGTTACTAGTGAGATGAAAAGCGCTTAATGGAATAAAGTGTTGTTGTGTTTTCTACACTTGGATCATGTTTTCAAATATTTGGACTACTACTGGACTGTTTCGTGGACTGTCTATTATATTAGGTTTGTTTTGAGTCTAATATTACAAGGATGTTTATAAGTAAAGTAAGCGAACAAAGGTATGGACGCTGCTTACTGGGGCAGGATGAGCAGGTACACTGTCTTGATTAACATTACTAGGTTGATTATGCTGTGTTTGATTCAACTGTATTATGTCCAGTTGTAATTAATACATTTTGGCAATCAAAGCCATGTTATGGAAGTTTTAATAAAGGTCATCATATGTCATTCGGTGTGATGTGTTTATTGAAGGGGACCGGGACAAATGAGGTTTGGCAACAAACCAAGCTGTCCTGGGACATCTTCAAGTGGGGTTAGGCTGATATATTAATGGGAATTAAGTGGGATGGGGAGATGAAAGGGTTAAATGGAGGGAGGGATGATTGGGAGGAAATGAGATAAGGGTGGGGAGAGGCTTAAGGGGTTTAAACAAGTGAAGCTGGATAAGTAATCACATTTTGGTGTGAACCTGCTATCCTCCATCCCTCCCTTTTTGTTGGTGGGTTGGTGGGGATTGTTTTTGTTTTATTAGTTGGAGTAGGCAGAGAAGAGGAACAGGCTTGCCCTCTTCTGTTCCCCGTCTGGTGTCTGGAGGTTCTTTTTGAGGATTACAGGAAAGGAAATGAGCAGCTGGAGGAAGTTTACTGAATAGGTAAGCAAACGGAGGTAAGGATGCTGCTTATTTGGTTGCAAGGTAATTCAATGAATGGTTTATGAAGTGAGATGGGATGCTGCTTCATAAGTAAAAGATGGGTAATTCAATAAGTGGGATGTGAAGTGAGTCTGGGACGCTGCTTCATAAGTAAAGTAAGCGAGCAAAAGTATGGACGCTGCTTACTTGGGCAGCATGAGCAGGTACGCTGTCCTGATTTACATTATGAAGATGGTTATGCTGTGTTTAGATCCAACTATATTATGTCCAGTTGTAATTAATAAATTTTGGTAATCAAAGCTAAGTTATGGAAGTTTTAATAAAGGTTGTCAAATGTCATTCGGTGTGATGTGTTTACTGAAGGGGACTGGGACAATAATGTTTTGTGTGAAAAAAATGTTGCTGTGTCACTATATCATTCATTGCCTATTTTATAAATGTATTTTCTTATGGTCATACCAGAATCAAAACGATTGGAGTGCCTTTGCAGTAATAAAAGAAAACTGTGATTTAAACTGTTATTTTAAATTTTTTGAGGGCATTAAATCTTGACATTTGATATTAGTCACAACTTTTTAGATTTTTTTCTTTATATAGCATATAGATAGAACTAAAAGTGAAGTATAAAGTTAATGCCCTGTACATGTATAATTTGTCAGGCTAAGTTTTCTTTTCCTGGAATTTTCCTTAGTTTATTCCATGGGTTTGGCTGTATTAATGCACATCATCCTATTTATAAACAGAAAAAAGGAGTACATTTTTGGAAGTTAAGATTAGTGTTTTGAATGGATAATCCTAATCAAAAGTAAAGTTAACTATTGAGAACAGTGGTAATGTCTGGGACTAATTAGGTGGAGTTGAAAGTAGATGGACTGAATATGACAGTGTATAATATTTGCTGTATCCCACATTAAACTGCTGCTGCATGCTAGTGATATGACTGGGAAAAGTACTGGGTATTTAAATACAACCAGGCGCAAGATAAATAAATAGCTCTATCCAATTTAGAGACAGCGAGATGCACAGATTGACTAGAAAAATCCATCTTTCAGTTTGTAATTGATGAAAACAAATAAACTAATTTTAGTCAGAAAGGTGCAGAAAATGTGCAGCTCTTTCATTAAGCAGCAACATTTCAAAACTAGGCAAGTAAAAAAAGTTACCAGTTCAACAGCTAACCTTTGCTAAAAGATAAAAATCAAATAAAAGTCCAAAAAGCAAAGGTATGGCTCCAAACGTCAAAATCTGTTGAAATACGAATCCAAAATCCAAGAAGTTGATGTCAGCTCAGCTTTATTCACACAAGCGCTTTCACATATAGCGTCGTCAGGTGCATAATGCATGCTGATTAGAACACCTATTTATACTAACAGTTAATCATGTGACAAAACCTAGATGCAAATAATTAAAGTGAACATGCAGCTAAAAAATGTCATAACATTTTTTATATAAAACATTGAACAATATTACATACTCATGTATACATACATAAATATAAAATAAATGTTGTTAAAATAATTGTAATTACTTCCTCAAAGACCTTTTCTGTAATGTTGGTTTAAAAGGAACATGGTCATTTAGACCATGCCCACAGTTGGCCCTTAATCTAATAATCCAACCTGCTTCTAACTCTTCAGTTCTATGTCTTACATTACCCCTTCTCACAGTCTCGAAAGTTTTAGCTAGTACTGAGAACATAAAAACATGTTTTATATCTGTTTGCATAACATGCTTGGCAAGTGCATTAGTACCATTCATTATCTTAATGTTATATAAATGCTCTCTAATCCTCTCTCTAAGACTGCAGTCAGTCTTACCTACATAGTATTTATTACATAGGGTACAGACTGCAAGATATACAACATGCATGGTGCCACAATCAGCACTAGTAGTAAGTTTGTAAAATTCACCTGTATCTGGATGTCTAAATTCAGAAGCCGTGGACACATAACTACAATAATTACATGTCCCACATGGTTTGGTGCCCAAATTATTGGTTAAATATTCATTCTGGTATTTATGACATAACCTAGACTTTAATGATTTCATATTCTTAAAAGAAAATTGAGGTTTTGTACCAACCAAGGCCTTAATGTTGTCATCTGTCATCAGAATGCCCCAATGATTATTTATTATTTCTGTGAACAATTTTGCATCTCTAGTATAATGCATAGACATTCTAAGTCGATTATCAATGGTTCTATTCTTTTTACTAGAGTGTTCAGAAAAGTAGGGTTTAGCTATGGTGGATCTCACAGCATCTATGGCTACAGGGTTCTTCCTCACCAATCCCTGTTTGTAACCCCTAGCAACCAAATCCAACCCAATTTTAGTTTTATGATGCTCATAGTGTTCATCCCTCACATTGAGCCTTGATGCGCTAAAAAACTGATTTTTAGCAACATTGTCAAAAACAAAATTCGGATGCATACTACCCCTACTGAGTAACTGGTTGACATGATATTCCTTCTTGTACAATCTACTAATTAAGCCACCTTTTTCATCCTTACATATGTATACATCTAAAAACTGTATACCTTCCATAGAATAATTCAAAGTAAATTTCAAAAAGTCAGACGACAAATTAATGTATTTAATAAATTCCATCAGTTGTATTTCCGTACCATTCCAAATCAAAAAAAGGTCATCCACAAATTGTTTATAAAACAAAATATATCTGTAAAATGGACCTTGCATCAAATGTTGAGTTTCCCATACCCTCATCACTGCATTCGCATAGCTATTGGAGCAAGAGCTCCCCATAGCAACACCGTTTTTCTGCCAATAAATTTCTTGATTGAACACAAAAATATTATTGCGTAAAACCAAACCCAATAAAGTTTGTAATAAATATATCTCATCCTCTTCATAGTCATTCAATAATTCAGTGACATATTCTATACCTACAGTATTGGGTATTACAGTGAAGAGAGAGGTCACATCCAAGGTAACAAAAAACATATTCCCATTAATAATAACTTCCTTGAAAACTCATATAATTCTTTCAAAAATTGTTCAGTATCTCTTAAAATTACTTTCGATGTACTAACCAAAGGTCTCAAACTCTTCTCAAGATATATAGACAAAGATTCTGTACACCAATTATTACCTGCCACAATAGGTCTCATAGGTTGTTTGTTACTATTTTGTGAACATTTGGTAAACCTTTTATGATAGGAATGGTAGGATTAGGTGTTTGAAAATACATAGCTAATTCATGGTTTATTAATGAACTTGCTTCTAACCAATCAATAGATTTACTTACATTGTTAATCATATTATCAACTTGTTCAGATGTAATAACTTCATATGAGGTTTTGTCTAATAGCAAATCATACATAGCTTTATCATAATCAGACCTGTTCATCACAACAATCTGGCCCCCTTTATCAGCAGGCCTAATAACTAGGTCTTGTCGCTTTTCCAATGCTACTAATGCATCATGTTCTAGTCTAGTTTAATTAAACCTAGGACCTGTTCCTTGTAACCTGCATTTATTATTTAAAACATCATATATATCAGAAATACAAAGTTGTTCAAATGCATTAACCAACATGTTATTCTTCGGTACATATAAACTAGGTTTCTTAAAACAACTAGCTTGGGGCTCTTGCATGTTAATAACTAATGCTTTCTCCTACCTCTCTACGAGCAAAGTAAGGAAGGGACAATACAACCAACAGCAGAGAGGCAGGAGTACAACCAGATACAAACGGAAGTTGGCAGCAACATCGACCAGCCCATTAACAATAAAGAAAGCATTTCAACAGAGAAAGCATTAGTTATTAATTTATCTACCCACTGTTTGACTGAATCTGAGTTAAGTGTTTTAAACAAAGGTTTAATGTTTGTACCCACAGCTGATATATAACAGACATTATTTTAGATGTTAAAATGTTTGCACGCAATCTCTCTCTTAAAACTTTGTTTCATGACATGCAAGAGCCTCAAGCTAGTTGTTTTAAGAAACCTAGTTTATATGTACTGAAGAATAACATGTTGGTTAATGCATTTGAACAACTTTGTATTTCTGATATATATGATGTTTATAATAATAAATGCAGGTCACAAGGAACAGGTCCTAGGTTTAATTTAACTAGACTAGAACATGATGCATTAGTAGCATTGAAAAAGCGACAAGACCTAGTTATTAGGCCTGCTGATAAAGGGGGCCAGATTGTTGTGATGAACAGGTCTGATTATGATAAAGCTATGTATGATTTGTTATTAGACAAAACCTCATATGAAGTTATTACATCTGAACAAGTTGATAATATGATTAACAATGTAAGTAAATGTATTGATTGGTTAGAAGCAAGTTCATTAATAAACCATGACTTAGCTATGTATTTTCAAACACCTAATCCTACCATTCCAATCATAAAAGGTTTACCAAAAGTTCACAAAATAGTAACAAACAACCTATGAGACCTACTGTGGCGGGTAATAATTGGTGTACAGAATCTTTGTCTATATATCTTGAGAAGAGTTTGAGACCTTTGGTTAGTACATCAAAAGTAATTTTAAGAGATACTGAACAATTTTTGAAAGAATTATATGAGTTTTCAAGGAAAGTTATTATTAATGGGAATATGTTTTTTGTTACCTTGGATGTGACCTCTCTCTTCACTGTAATACCCAATACTGTAGGTATAGAATATGTCACTGAATTATTGAATGACTATGAAGAGGATGAGATATATTTAATACAAACTTTATTGGGTTTGGTTTTACGCAATAATATTTTTGTGTTCAATCAAGAAATTTATTGGCAGAAAAACGATGTTGCTATGGGGAGCTCTTGCTCCAATAGCTATGCGAATGCAGTGATGAGGGTATGGGAAACTCAACATTTGATGCAAGGTCCATTTTACAGATATATTTTGTTTTATAAACGATTTGTGGATGACCTTTTTTTGATTTGGAATGGTACGGAAATACAACTGATGGAATTTATTAAATACATTAATTTGTCGTCTGACTTTTTGAAATTTACTTTGAATTATTCTATGGAAGGTATACAGTTTTTAGATGTATACATATGTAAGGATGAAAAAGGTGGCTTAATTAGTAGATTGTACAAGAAGGAATGTCATGTCAACCAGTTACTCAGTAGGGGTAGTATGCATCCTAATTTTGTTTTTGACAATGTTGCTAAAAATCAGTTTTTTAGGGCATCAAGGCTCAATGTGAGGGATGAAGACTATGAGCATCATAAAACTAAAATTGGGTTGGATTTGGTTGCTAGGGGTTATGAACAGGGATTGGTGAGGAAGAACTCTGCAGCCATAGATGCTGTGAAATCCACCGTAGCTAAACCCTACTTTTCTGAACACTCTAGTAAAAAGAATAGAACCATTGATAATCGACTTAGAATGTCTATGCATTATACTAGAGATGTAAAATTGTCCACAGAAATTATAAATAAGCATTGGGGCATTCTGATGACGGATGACAACATTAAGGCCTTGGTTGGTACAAAACCTCAATTTTCTTTTAAGAATATGAAATCATTAAAGTCTAGGTTATGTCATAAATTCCAGAATGAATATTTAACCAATAATTTGGGCACCAAACCATGTGGGACATGTAATTATTGTAGTTATGTGTCCACAGCTTCTGAATTTAGACATCCAGATACAGGTGAATTTTACAACCTTACTACTAGTGCTGATTGTGGCACCATGCATGTTGTATATCTTGCAGTCTGTACCCTATGTAATAAATACTATGTAGGTAAGACTGACCGCAGTCTTAGAGAGAGGATTAGAGAGCATTTATATAACATTAAGAGAATGAATGGTACTAATGCACTTGCCAAGCATGTTATGCAAACAGATATAAAACATGTTTTTATGTTCTCAGTACTAGCTAAAACTTTCGAGTGTGAGAAGGGGTAATGTAAGACATAGAACTGACGAGTTAGAAGCAGGTTGGATTATTAGATTAAGGGCCAACTGTGGGCATGGCCTAAATGACCATGTTCCTATTAAACCAACATTACAGAAAAGGTCTTTCAGGAAGTAATTACAATTATTTTAACAACATTTATTTTATATTTATGTATGTATACATGAGTATGTAATATTGTTCAATGTTTTTTATGACATTTTTTAGCTGCATGTTCACTTTAATTATTTGCATCTAGGTTTTGTCACATGATTAACTGTTAGTATAAATAGGTGTTCTAATCAGCATGTATTATGCACCTGACAAAGCTATATGTGAAAGCGCTTGTGTGAATAAAGCTGAGCTGACATCATCTTCTTGGATTTTGGATTCGTATTTCAACAGATTTTGAAGTTTGGAGCCATACCTTTGCTTTTTGGACTTTTATTTAACATTTCAAAACTGTTGTTTATTATTTAGCCAAGAACACTAAGGGTAGTGTACAAAACCACAGTACTTTTATAGAATGTGTGCATCCTTCAGTGCTAAGGTGGTGTAATGCAAATGCACACACAAACACACATATTCACATCTTAATAACTACAGTAATAATAATAATAATAATAATAATAATAATAATAATAATAATAATAATAATGCTTTGTGCTGTGCTGCAGTGTTATTGAAACCAGTCATTCTGTGAGATGCATAAAAGGATACTATGCTGCATGTGTGCTGTCTTTATGAACTTGCTTCCAGAGACCTTTCTCTTTGGTTACTATTGTTTACTTTTCAATATCCTTACCAGAAATGTTCTGTAAATCCTGCTAAAGAGGCATAGGCCACAGCGGTAATTAAAGGATGCCTGTGTAATCATTCTGCTACAAAAGTAATGCACAGATTAGTGGGTGCCTTACAAAATTTATGCTTTTGCAAAACCTTCTTCTCTAACAAATTTCTGGATATATAACAGCAATATTTAAAATCAGTCCTTGATTGCTGTTTTTTTGTTGCCATTATTGTTTTGGCTTTGTTATTCATTCCTGAGCTGTGTCTGTGTCTCTGTGCATGTGCATGTGTGTGTGTGTGTGTGTGTGTGTGTGTGTGTGTGTGTGTGTGTGTGTGTGTGTGTGTGTGTGTGTGTGTGTGTGTGTGTGTGTGTGTGTGTGTGTGTGTGTGTGTGTGTGTGTGTGTGTGTGTGTGTGTGTGTGTATTTGTTGAACTGAGGTCCCATCTGCTTGAGTTGGTGGTAGCTCAGGGGAATATAAAGCAACTATTTAAAAGAGTAGTAGAAGTTCTCTGCTGCCAGGCCAAATTTCCCCTAGTAGTGTGAGCATGACTTTGGGGCTTTCTTGAAAAGAGAACTCCAGCATAGTGGGACTAACCTAGTCATCTAAGAATAACAAGTGAAATAAATAATATTGTGCAGATAATTATTCTTGTTTAATAGTAGATAAGACAATTATTCTTTCTTTATTTTAAGTAAATATTTCAGGCATTTTCCATGTAGTAGCATGGTGGAATAGCATTTCACAAGACAGCTCAGGGTACAGGTCAGGAATGCCCATGCTGACCCAAATATAGTGGTCAGTAAGCAATAGTGTAGGACTTCCTTTTATACCAAATTATGAACTGTATTAATATTTCTCTTAATAACTTGACCCAGATATCGCTCCTCAGATGAGTGGACTATTTGGAAACACAAAAATGCTGATATTGTGAGCATATGGCATATGTCAATAATTATATTAATAACTAGAACCATAAGGTGGCTACATAGTACTGCCTGGTATCAAACAAAAGTTTACATAATGCTGCAAAAGTTGGCATTGATACCAGATTTCCCCATTCAGCAGAGATTCAAACTTGTTCAGGAATAAAATATGCATATTAGCATAGCTATCATATTTCTGCACCTATCTCTAGCATTGTGCACTTGGACTGATTGTGATTCAGTATTTCGTATGCCTAGTCACCAGAAAGGTGAAGAGGTGCTTCTCAGTTGAATAGGATACTTGGTAACACAAAAAGTATGAGCTTTAGGGCTGGAAATATGAATGTAAGGCATATCCCAATAATTATATTATTAACTTGAAACATAAGGTGATCACATAGTACTTCACGATATCAAACGAATGCTTACATAATGTTGCAAAAGTTGTCACTGAAACCAGCTGTCTCTGGACTACCATTTGCCAGACATTCAGACTTGTTCAGTAATGAAAATGCACAGTAGCACAATTATCATATATCCCACCCCCTGCAAATTATATATGCCAACTCTTGAGATTGTACTACAACAGGCAAAAGGTAAATTCCCTGATCCCTCTGTATATCCATCTACAGTGAAGTGCTTCTACGAGAATTTACCTTTTTCCCCACTGTAATGCAATCTCAGAGTTGGTATATATTATTTGCAGGTGGTATGGAGGGTGCGGAAGGGCTTGCCTCCCTGTTAAAACATAGATTTAGAAAACTCAATCATCTGATGGTTTTGACCAGATGAATTTCAAGTTTCTGAACACTTGATGATATAATATAAATCTCTATTTATACACATAGTTATAATCTGGAAGACTGTAAAGTCATAAGAGTAAACAGTTTTTCGTGATGAAAACAAGAAATAGACATTCAGATAAACAAATATTCTGTTCAGTGGTAACTTTGCCTTTTGTGTGAGATCATGGTGGACCGGAGTAAGGGAATTTGCCCTTCCCCACTGCTGTGCAACCTCAGATATCATATATATAATTAGAAGGGGGTCGTGGGTGTTTGCTCCCCTTCAAATGCATAAGTTTTAGTTTGTGCAGTTTTGATTATTTTAGAGTTGCTCCAAAATTATCATTGTTTTGTGATTTGCTCTTTTGACACTTCAGACTTACATGAGACAATTTGACAATTGTAAATTTATATATGTACAGATGCACACACACATATATGAATATATATATATATATATATATATATATATATATATATATATATATATATATATATATATATATATATATATACGAATAAATGCACTTACTGACAATTTATAATCAGGCATTCAGGTGTAAAATATATATTATTTATTTTTATTTTATTTTTATTTTACATAATAATGTGATTTGTTGTTGTGTAATATAAATAAATATACAAGTACAAAGTATTGTTTTATGTCTGATGAAGTGTAGTGGTTCTATGCAAAAGCGCTCACATTCTTTTACGTTCATTTATTTAATAAAACGCTTGGACTTTATCTGCCATGTTTGTCGCTCTCTGGTTTATATTTATTTGAGTTTATTCATGATATTTGGCGGGTGACTTCAGAGTAGTGAATTGTTTTTTGTTGGATTTGCACTGTCAATATAAGGTTTTATATTGGTGAAGCATTTTGACATTTTGCAATATTTTTCTGACAATTAGTCACAACATTCACTAAGGAAATTTAGTTAGCTTGTGGTTTTACATGCAAAGGTAGTATGGCAGATGCACTTTATATTTATGAGTGGCAAGTAAATCACAATTACTGATAATGTTTTGGGAATTTTACTCTGTTTTACTATTTCAAATATTGGAAAACATCACCCACAGGGAAAAGAAGTGGTTGTTTTAGTTCCTATGTTATAAAGGAAAGTTCATGTATGATTCTATGTATTACATATTCTTCTGTAGTAGTAAACACCAGATATGCATTATTACTAGAAACTGTGTGTAAATATGTCTGCATTAGTGAAGTTATGAAGTTATACTAATAAAAGATGACATGGTGTGTGTAGCTTTTTTGCTTTTCCAAAATCGCAACATGCACTAACTTAGGCTTCTTTCACATGTAATGATCAAGTGGACCACACCATTTCTGAAAGAATGCACCACCTTTTTCTGTAAATAAATCATAAAAATGCAATGGCCGCAGTAATATGATTCATTTGGTTGCTGACAGATACATATACACTGCCCCATGAGAAATCATGTCAGTCCAGTGACACCTGCAAGGTCACACAACAGAAGAAAAAAGAGAAAGTCTCATTTCCAGTGAAATTTGTTTGGGCACCTTTTTTGGTCTACAGTAAAACATATCAATAGTTATTTCACTGTGATCATGTAATTTCCTTTTACGTTGAGACATTGCCAGCACTTCTGATGGATGAGATGAAGAAAGTGAAAGCTATAATAGCCAAAGTAATGGATTGTAACTTGTTGCATATGGACACGGACTGTGTCCCCTAGTCGAGTCATATTAGTGATCATTCAGCAGTGATCAGGTAACTCTCATGTGTTTCACACATAGCCTGCCTCCCTACTCTTAAATAATAACCACATTTTCTAAGCATGTGTGGTATTAGACTGTGATAAAATTGATGTAAAGAATGCCGGCAGTAAAATATTTTAACTTTTTACTTTCAGATATAGCTGCACTATCCCCATCCAAAAGGACATATCAGTGACTGTTCCTTTGTAATCATGTCTGCCCTTTGATTTCATGTAAACTACTCTATAGAAACTATTGATTTTCAGTTGTCATTCCTGATATGTGACTGGAAGGAAGTAAAACAAACTGATGAGCAGAATAATGTATTTTAACATATAATTGTTATGCATAAACACTTCACTGCCCATTCACCATAACAAATAAATAAATAAATGCAAGATAATGAATAAGTATGTCTTTAGTAATATTAAATGGGACATAAAAATTTGGTATTTATATTCATTTTTCTAATAACTATAGAGGAGAATGAGTAACTCTAAAGGATAGTCCACTAAACCTAAATACAGCCCTAGTGTTATACTTAGAAATAATGTTTTCAGCTTATGTCATAGTGATTAACCATTATGCAACTGTTTGGAAGGTATTCAGCCAATATGACCACTTCATAACATGCCTATTCTACAGTCTGCCTTATGCAAATCTAAGGATTTAACTTCTTGACAAAATTTCCATAGCTGAGTCAAGCAGAAGTATTACCTTCTTCAGCTACAATCTTGTTATCCTGTTTTTCAATATAGTCATAACCAGAGTTAACAGGTTGAGTTCTGCTTTAGGTAAGGACAGCACAGGCTCAGACCCAACTATGAACAAAAAGGGGAGCAATATAATCTGTTCCAGCCATAGACAGCCAAGAACCTCGGCACCTCAATCTTCAGCTTTGAAAGCTCTGAGCAACTGCAGAAGGTATGTTACCAGTCATCTAATACACCATGATTACATCTGCAGAATTCAGCTCTAATGTTTGCAAACATAAAAGTAAGTCTTGCTGGGGTATAAAAAATCTTAAATACATATTGTCAGTCCCCAGTGAATCAATACCTTCTTGATTTTGTAACGCCATCTTAGGAGATGTATTATTTTAGCTCAGGCATCATTAGTTATTGATACATCTAAATTGTTCATCTGTATTACTTTATATTTCTACGTAAGGCAACACATCAGGAAATGCAGCATTTTTAGAGATATGATGCTATGCTTAAAGAAATCTGACATTCTCTAACCTCAGCCAGTCATCAAGGTCAGTATTATTTTGTAAATAGAGCATATTTATTTTTCTTTTCAAAGAGTCCAAAAGAGCCTGATATCAGCCTCTGTCAGATTATTCAAATCTAGTGTAGTGACATTGGATAGTAAGTCTGCATTGTTTCACATTTAAGTAACTGAGTCCAATATGTTAATATTAGTTGTTTATAGCTTTCTCACTATCCATAATTTGTTTAATCCCCAATCTCTTGTCAGACAAACAAGATGCAAATTCTACACCCAACTCTCAGTCATAGTAGCCTTGAAGTTGCAGATGACTAATTTAATTTTATTTACCAGGACACTGTGATCCCTGGCATCAGGGTGAATGAGGGCCCTTTCCATCCAGCCACACCAGTGTTTTCTTGATCATGAAACTTACTTTGTGAGGTTTAATGGAACTCCCTCTTAAGAATACTGAAAATGAAAACTACTTCATTGATTGAAGCTGGTGTTGAATGTCCTGACATATGCCCATCTATGTTTACAAGTAAGATTTCAATTTTGTAACGATCATTTTAAATGTCAATTTGACCATTTCTACTAATGCTGAAACATTGCTATTTCTACTCATTCCATCAGGTTAGGAATATTCAAGAACTAAAATTTAGAAACACTTCACAAACATATGAAAAGTTTTTTTGACCATCTGAGTTTTCATTATGTTAAACCTATTTCTTGATGCTCCTCTGAACTGTACCAGCTTTTCAAAAACTTTCAGGAGTTCCAACTCTGAGTCTTACTGATATACTATTTGGTCATCATCATAAAGAGATAAAACTATTCTGCAACCTACAAAAAAAATGAAATTATGAGGGCATTATTTGCTAGAGGTTCAAGATAGAAGGCAAAGACGACAGGAGAATGTGGACATCCTTGTCAGGTGCACATATGCCATTCTACCTTGGATGATAGGTGTGGGCCTGCCCTAATTCTTACAATAGATTGCCGATAAAAGACTTCCAACAGCTCCAGCAGTTTAATAGGAAACCCATCCTAGTCATCACCATGAACATGAATGTCCACCTTACCCTGTTAAAGGCCTTTACTGCATCTGGGATGGCCATGAGGAGTGGTGTTGAACTCTTTGATGCTTGATCTATTAGAAGAGAAGTTTTCTTCTGAAACTGTAAAATGTGACATTACCTTTCACAAACCTAGTCTGATCCAAATTAATTAACTGGTAGAGAAGAGGACCATTTCTAGCCACCAGCATAAAAGCAGTCTATAGCACGGCAACTATAACACACTTCAAGAGTCAAGGCCTTCCCTACCATTACATCCTAGTTGGCCAAGCCAACGTCAAAACATCAGACAAAATGCATGCCTCCCAGTGAGGCATATATCAGGGGTTTTGCCACTGGGAGTAAATTTCAGAACCTGAGCAACCCTCTGCAAAGTAAAAGGGTACAATATAGCTTTGTTCAGAAATTAACAACTGTACCTGTGATAAATATTTATGTATCAAAATTTAGATAGTGCCGTTAGGCAGCACAGTGGTGTATTGGGTAGTGCTCAAAGCAAGAGGTTCTCTGGTTCAGTTCTTGGCTGAAGATGCCTTCTGCATGTAGTCTGTACATCCTCCCTGTATTTGTTTGGGTTTTTGCCAGGTGCTCTGGTTTCCACCCACATTCCAAGACATGCATTAGGTGGATAGGTCACTCTAAATTGGGCATAGGTATAAGTGTGCATGCATATGCAATGCTTCTCACATTGAAAAACATGAAAATTGCATCCAAATTTGTAAGAACTGAGATAGCAGTTTCCACATCTAAGGTGCAGGAGTGTTTGTATATGCTACCTGATCCATCAATGTGGTCATAGCATGCATTCTTTTTGTAAATACATCTCTTCCCACAGATAAAATGATTTCAATATTTAATTTTCAAATAATCATACAGGAGGATAATATGTAGGATTGAACTTGGATCTATGAAAAATAAAAAAAAATGGGGCATCATTTCTAGGCAGTGCAACAAATAATAAATCTGGATATCTTCAAGCAAGTTTAATTCATAAGCGGAGCAAGTAGGAGCATAACCCAAGACTTATTTAAAGGTTTTTTCATCCTGAGTTAATGACTTCATAGGAAGTTACTAGGATAATGGCCCTAGAGCCCCTACAAGCCTGGCTATATTTATCCTGAGTTGCCCCAGTTGTTGGTGGTTAGGTGAGAGAAGTTCACAGAGGTAAGGGTATATGGTAGGCAATACCAATTTCATATGTTCAGGAGGGACATGGGCACCACCCTAGGAGTGAATTGGCAGTCGCCCATCCATTGATCTAGGTTGCATTTGAAAAGGGTCAGGGAGGGGATCTGTTTCACATGAACTGGAAGCTTGTTCCAGAGAAGTGGTAGTCTCTGGGAGATGTATCTATCTCTCCAGCATGACCTGTTCATGTCAGAGGCTAGGTTAAGATTCCCTGAAGTGAGTGACCCTCCTGCATTCTGAATGTGTAGCATTTCCATCAGATCCAGGTCAGAGACCACCCTGTAAGCTAGGCACAGGTCACCCCTTAGCAACCTGTAGGAGACAGATTACAGTGACAGGGCTTTCAGACTTTCCACATGAGACTTGTTTTGTATTCTGTGTAATTTTTTGGTGAAAACCTCTGTGGTCTCTCCAATTGTTGCAGGTGTCTTGTGAGGTGCATGCAAAAGGGAATATTGTACTCAATTATTGGTCTGATGAAGGCTGAGAATAATAGAATTATAAGATCTTTAGATATAAATGGGATGCCTTTACTTATAACAAGTGCCACATAGAAGGGCTGCCTTACTATTTTGGATACATGTAGGTCAGACTTCAGATTTCTATCAGCCTGAGTACCCAGATCATGTACCAGTGAGTCTACACTTAGGGGTGCTCTATAATGTAATTAGCAGGGATGTCAGCTTTCCCAAAGGGAATAATAATGCATTTCTTTTTGCATTTATTTATTATTATTTATTTATTTGCAGTTTGTTTACCAGGATAGTCCACTGGGCCACTAAGAGTCCGTTTTCAATGGAGTCCTAGGGAGAAAATCTCCAGACAGTACATATACACACTATAAAGTACTAATTCCAATATAAGCATCACAAAAAGATTTTACAGGAATACAGACAGAGTAAATATGAAAGTAGTAAGAACATATCAAATAAATTTGGAATGGCATTTCACATAAGCATTATAAGAAGATTTATAGGAATACAGAGTAAATATGAAACTAACAAACTAACAAAACTAACAAGAATATATCAAATACATTTAAAATAGTAAAGATTTTTTTTCCCCCCGTGGGATAGTTGTTCAGCAGTTGGTCAAGGTACTCAATGAGAGGTGAGGAGGTAATGTGGAATTGTTTAGTTTTTGGAGAGTGGGGAGGGAATTGGGGGATCAAGTGGGATAGGAGCAGGAACCTTCTCATAGTGAAGTTAAGTGTGAGTGAAGTGAGGTTTTGAAAGAAGGGAGACTGCTGATAGAATGGATAGTGGGTGGTAAAGAATTCCATAGGTGTGCTAAGAAGGACATTAGTTGATTTCCTGCTGGTCGAGCTGGTTTGCGCAAATTAACTAATTTTTGAGAATTAGATTTAAGAATGCAGTCAGGTTCATGCATAGTGAAGGTAGTGGCTAAGGAGTGTGAATGTGAGGAAGCTAGGTAGCTCAAGCCTGTTTAGTTGAAGGGAATTGCAGTGGTGGATGCAAGCTCTGTGACTGGAAGCAAATTTTGACATGTTATTGTAACAGGAGGATAGTTTCATTTTGATGGAGGAGAGCAGGTTGGAGGGGATAGATGCACCATATAGGAGGGATGGGATGAGATAAGTATTTGCTAGTGTCAGCTTTTTAGAGGGAGAGATGTGATGATTATGACGGTAAAGCAAGCCTAGTTTTCCATGTTTTTTTGATATTTGCCTGTATGTGTTTGTCGAATTTTAGTTGATCGTCAGTGATTACTCCTAGTAGTTTGAAGTCAGAGAACCTTTCTAGGGGAGTGTTGTTTTTGCTAGTGACTATGAATGACAGCATATCAAGGGAGGGGTTTTTGGTGGGGGTGAATAGCATTAATTTGGTTTTAGTTGCATTTAGTGCTTGATGGTTAAGAAGCATCCACTGCTCTGTTGAAGAGAAAGCACTTTGGGTTAGTTTGTTAAGAGTGGAGATGGAAGGAGAGGAGCAGATGATGGTGGAGTCGTCAGCGTATTGGATGAGGTTGGAGTTAGGGATGGCCTGGTAGAAGACATTAATGAAGATGTTGAATAGTAAGGGGCCCAGAATGGAGCCTTGGGGGACTCCTGTGGGAATATTAAGGAAAGGTGAAATAGCCTTGTTCCATTTAACTGCTTGCTGGGAACCACTTGGTACAAGAGGGTGATAGGTTAAGTGTTGAAAGTTTGTTAAGAAGTAGGTTGTGGGAGATGGTGTCAAACATCTTGGAGAGGTCAAGGAGGAGGGTGAACAAGAAGTGGCCAGAATCACGGGCTTTGTTAATGGTTTCTAGGAAGGAGAGGTGTGCAGTGGAGGTGCTATGGCTGGGTCTGAATCTGTGCTGGGTGGGAGTGAAAAGCTGGTTATTAGTGAGATAAGGTAAGAGTTGTTGGTGTATACACTTTTCGAGGAGTTTAAATGTAGGGAATAGGATAGCAATAGGGTGAAAGTTTGGAATGTCATTATTATTTCCACCTTTATGGAGAGGAATAATATATGCTTTCTTCCAGAACTGGGGGACTTGTCATTTTGAGATTGATCAATTGACAAGTATGCTGATGGAGAGAGCAAGTGCTTCTGCCCCTACTTTTTGGAAATGGGAAGGAATTTCATCTGGGGCACTGGTCGTTTTAGGAGAAGTTTTTTTTTTATGGTAGATGTAGAGATGGGCTGGATAGAGAAAGGAGGTGGCTGGGGAGAAGGGTTAGTGGGTGAGGAAGGGGTTGTTACAGGCTGAGGAGTCATTGGTGAGTTGTTGGTGAAGGATGAGGTTAGCTTATTTATGGAGTCTATGAAGAAAGAGTTAAATTGCATGGCTATATCAAAATCAGAGGTTTCTGGGTTAGGGCAAGGGTTTTCTTTTTTTCCTGGATTGAGGAAGGATGAGATACCTTTCCAAAAAAGTTTAGGATTGGTGTTATGGTTGGTTTGGAGAGTGGAGAAATAGGCTTTGCGGTCTGAGGAAATTAGTTTTTGACTGTATTACGTAGAGTTTTATATTTATTGAGGGTGGCACGGTTTTTATTTTTATGATAGTGTAACCAGGCTTTGTCACGAAGTTGCATGGCAGCTAGGGTACTTTTACTTAGCCAGGGTACAGAGTTACTTTTAATATGTTTGTTTTTTAGTGGCACAAAGGAGTTGAGCAGGTTTACAAAAATGGAGTTAAAGTAGGGCAGGGCATTATCAAGTGGTAGAATCTTTAATGGGTTCCAGTTGGTGTTTTTTAGGGAATTTGACAAGGCTTCTGGGTTGATGTTTTTTAGGCAACGTGTGATTATATAAGTGTGGGATAGATGTATGGAAGAGGGGAGGCATTGGGCAAAAATGGGGTAATGGTCTGCAAGTGGGTCGGGGAGAATTCCACTATCTGAGATATAGTGAGGATGAGATACTAGAATCCAGTCAATTGTACTTCCAGTATTCTTAGTGGGCCTGGTAGTGGAGGTAGTTAAACTAAAGTTAGTTGAGTAAAGGTGTATAAGTTAGTATTAAGTAAGCTAAAGGGGGATTGTATAGTGGTCCACTTTATATTCATATCACCCAGGATTATGGTTTCATGGGTGATATTGGTGGAGACCCAGGACAGAATGTCTTCCAGGGATGAAATGTTGTCTCCAGGGGGATTATAGAGGGAGAGAACAAATATTAGTTTGTGCTTGTTTAGGTGTAGTAGAGCTGGTATTGTTTCGGCCTTGCCAAATTTGGGGAAGTTTTTGGTATAGGGGATGACTAGGAGGGATGTTGAGTAAAGGAGTGCTACTCCTCCTCCTTTTTTTTGTTCTATCATTCCTTAATATGCGGTAGTTTAGCATTTAGCTTTAATCCATGGCTTTGTCACCAATAATTTAGCATTTAGCTTTAATCCATGGCTTTGTCACCAATAATTTGTCTGTATACTCTGTCTGTAGCATATTAACATTGTTGGGACACTCAGTGATTATCTCCAGTTTGCAACCATCAGCAAAGCTGGTCAGCCACAGGCCATTGAAGTTTGTCTGGACTTCTGAGAAATAAACTCTAAACAGTAAAGGGCCCAGCACAGAAGCCTATGGTACACCACTGGTGACTGGTCTTTTGCTAGAGGTGAAGTTATCTGCTTTGACAGTATGTGTCCTGTTGGTGAGTCAGTTGGCTACCCATCTGGTAATATAGGGGTTAATTCATGATTAGCAGAGTTTCTGTATAACACCTGAGTGGCAGATTGTATCAAATGCCTTGGCTAGGTCAAGACAGGTGGTAAGCACTGTTTTTCACTCGTTCAGGGGCTTGGTGACTGTCTTGAGGAAGTCAACCATGTGTAACAGCCATGATTTACATTTAATGAATCCAAACTGGGTTGGGTCCAGGGTTTGGAGATTACCTATTTTCTTCCTAATAAAGTCCATAATGATTCTTTGCTTGGCATTGCAGATGAGGCTAGGCAAACCTATGGGCCTATAAATCTCAGAGTCGGTTGAAGGTCCCCTTTGTGCTGCCAGAACATAGCCATTTCACAGGCAATGTTAAACAGGGATCCAAATGAGTCTGCCAGGTCATGTTTTAAGTTGTTTAAAAGCCAACCTGGTATGCTGTCTGGTCTCACTGATGCCATGCTTTTGGCCTTGGAGATCACAGAGATGACCTGCTCTCTTGAGTTAATAGGCTAAGGAATGGTGCCAGGTATACTTTGGAGGATGACTGGAGGGAACGGGTGGAGAGTAAAGTTTGTTCCAAATCAGTCAGCTTGTAGGTTGACTATTACCTCATGTTGAGTATGGGTGGTGTCATCCACAACCAATTCAGTGCATAGCTGGGTATTCACTTTTAGATTTTGAATATAGTTAAAGACTGCCTTGTGATTATCCTTAGTTAAGGAGGCTATTTTTGCTTCATAATTAGCTTTGGAGGACTTGACAATATCTGTAATTTGTTTGTTTATACTAGAGATGGATTTCTTCCTCTGCTAAGCTAGTTCTCACTTGTTCTTAGACATTAGTGTCTTTCTCTTGTTGTATAGCCTGTTTAAACTAGGGGACCACCAGGGTGGCATGTTTTTTTGGCAAGACCTGGTTTTAATCTGTTCAGGTACAGATGATTCTACACAACTGCTTAAATGGTTATACAGGTCATTGGTGTACACTGGTGCATAGAAGTCCATGTTATCTGCGTTCAAGGGTGCTTTGACATGTCTTATACCATCACTTAGTAGGAATTAATTTGTCTTTCAAAAGTTGTTAAGTGATTTTGAGCATCATTGAGTATCTGGCCTTATAATTCAATTGAATGAGACTGGTTTCTGGTCCAATCTTACCAGGGAGAACATCACATGGGGGACACAATTCTCTCCTTTGAGAACACCAAACTTGGTCATTTCAGAAGATCGACAGTCAACAGTACTGTCAACAGTACCAAACCTATCTGGACTTCCAAATATATCTTACTAACATTTTGCAGGGGGGGCAAGATCCCCTGCACCCTCATGTGTGGGACTATGCTCCCCTGATAATTATATATACAAACTCTGATATCACACTACAGTGAGGGACAGGGTACATTTCCTGATTCTCACTGTAGTGTGATCTCCATTCAAAATGACAAATCCACAACAGTGAATCCTAGTGTGCATTCGCTGTTGTGGATTCAAACATTTACAAAATGACATTACGAAACCTTGGAACAGTGATATTTGACCTTCCGAGGTTCATGTAACTGTCTTCCAAGATTTTGATGGTAGACTGTTCCAGAGTATTTTCAATTACAAAGTCCAAAAACATCTGAGCCAGCATGTTTGTGGTTGTGAATGTTTCATAGCTGATGCCAGTAGTACTGAAATCACCCATGAGCAATGTATTGGAAATATCTCTCAACCTCTTAGCCCAAAAAAATTTCAAACATAAAAACAGACGAACTAGGTCCTTATTTGCATAACTATGCCTATCTGAAGGATATGAAGTCTGAAATTCAAATGTGTATCATTATTTAATGACTTTAATGCTCAGCAACTTGACAGAAAACCACAATTTTATGAGGAACAGGTCAAAAGATAAGGTAAAAATCTATACTGTCTGCAACAAATTGAAATGTAATAGGTAAGATGAATGGCAGCACAGCCAAGGAATCACCCCCCCCCCCACACACACACACACAAACACACACAGAACACTGACAATACCATACAACCAGTGTTTTCTGTCTGCCCCATTAAAGGAACTGACCAGAAAAATGAGTTAAGCATCTGAACTCCAAATAAAGGCTGGACAGCTGGGACACAGTCAGGACTAATGCACTAACATAAAATCGTGAATTCATCATTGTAATATTTTTTTTTATAAAAATTTTACAGGAAATGACTTACCAAAATTGACTAGCATCAGGACCTACCTGCCTGGTCACTGACAGATGGCTACATTTCCTAAAGAAATTGACAGTCTCCCAAATCTGTGATCATGAGAGCCATTGCTAAAAATGAGAAAAAAGTGAGCATTGCTTGTATGAAATAGTTAAAAGCAACTTCCCACTCCACCCCTTCTCAGCTCACAGACAGGTAAACCTTCTATACTTCTATATTGCCTCTTCTATTTTATCAATTAATAATGATGCATGTTGTGTTTTACTACTTTATTTTTATGTTTTTTTTTTTATAATTTAGACTTAAGCATTATTAAAATGGCCCTGAAGTATCTCTGAGGACTGTATTTATATATGTTATAGTATCTGATAAACGATTGTATAAGGTTTAACCACATGACTTTGGTCTCTGACATTACTCAAAGGATAAATCATCAATCCTCTTCTTCGAATGTGAGATTCCCCAAGTTGTATATAATGAGTCTGCCCATCCACCATTACTGCTGAGTCTGGAATATTTGAACACAGATAATTAATAGCTTACCTTTGTGAAATAATCTCCAGCAGGACATCACAAATGTCATCCTGTCTTGGTTGAAATATGTAAGACTGCAATATGAAGGACTGTTACTGATTGAACATTGCAATTAACTGAATCTGTTTTATTCTACTGGCCTTTTTTCAGTATATCATTAAATATTTTATCAGATCTGAGAGAATGACTGACTTCTTGCATAGTGAAGCTTGTCAAATGAATAATGACAACAAGTAATTAAGCAAAATAGAAATATGCAAACTGTAAAACATGCTGATGAAAAGGTGCACCACTTGCACGTTTATGCAAGTCTCATACAATTTCTACATAAATATAAAAAAATGTGCATATGTGATGACCAGAACAGTTGTGTGTTCAATACAAATCTTTTTTTAAGTAAGCAGCACTGTTCACTTTATTTATTTTTTAATATGTACGTAAAAATCAACTGCCAATCATTAGCGGACCGGAGTTCCGCTGTGGTGACCCCTAACCGGGAAAAGCCGAAAGACACAAACAAATGGATTTTTTTTAAATAAGAAACATCTTTATTAAATTATCATGTATGACATATGCCATGTTGCATTTATATAAATGACAATAAACCATAGTGACAATCTCAGTTGCAAACATTATACATTCCAAACAGTGCCGACACAACTGTACTGCTAACATTATACATCACTTTTAACATATCCAGTCATTGCTAGTCAACCATGACATAGTTCATTCAAATCCTGCCTTGTTTTAAGCCTTGTTCCTTCTCCTCATGTATTGTTCTCACAGTTCCCATTTTTTCTTATGTAGTTTGCTCCTACCCTTTTCTAAAGATCCCAGTTCCAGTTGTTTTAACTCTGTTACTATCTTCATACTTCTAGTAATGTTAGTTTTGACTTTGATTTCCATTTTCTAGTAACTGCTTTTTTGGCTGGCATCATAATTAGACTCAGCAAGGGCTTACTATGTCTAGGCAATTCCGAGTTTGTATCATAGATCAAAAAAAGCATTTGCCTAGTCACTCCAGCTTACTGCAGGGAATGTTTAAAGTCTACCAAGTCATTGCTCTCCCAGTAAATATGTTCCCAGTTAAATCTTTCTGCCCTATCACACCTCTAACATTTGCTGTTTACCTGAGAAAAAATTCTTTGAAGTCTGCATGGGGTATAAAAATACCTATGTAAGCACTTCCAGACAAAGATCTGGAATCTTCTAGACTTTGTTGCATATTTGGGAGACATACATATATCCCTCCATTGTTTCCTTTGTGAATTGCTTATCTAATCTCTTTTCCCAATCCTTCCTAACCTCATCTGATTGCTTCTTATAGTTATCGTGCAATATTTTATGCTTTACTAATTATTCCTTTGTTAATGGCAAATTCTGTTCTAGATTCTACTAAAAACTCTACCAGTGCTGGTATTTCGTTTAGGACCCCCCCCCCATTTCTTTCTCTTTGCCTATACTCTGATATCAATCCTTGATATGGAAGCCAATCTTTAGCCCACAGTCCTAAACAGTTATTGGCATCTTCCCATTCTGTTACCCTTTTCTTCTCTAGTTATTTGCTCCCAGTACCTTGGTTCCTTCGCCATTTTTCCCCAATATATTCCTGTACCCTTTTGCTTATTGTCTGTATGCCTAATTGTAGTCATTCCTATTGGCAGAATGTCCTTTCTCTAGTCTCATGTTGGCTTAGTTCTTAGAAGAACTTCTGCTACTTTATGAATATAATATTCTGTATGATTATTGTTGTTCTCCTTAAAGGTCTGCACCCAAAATACCACTCTCTCCCTGTTACTTGATCTTCCCTCCTTTTTCTTTACCATCTCTTTCCACTTTGAATTATAGTTTTCTGCTTATGCTATGTATAGGAGCCTTAACTGTGTTGCTCTGAAATACCCCTTCAAATTAGGTGATCCTAATCCTCCCTGCTCTATTGGAAGAATAAGCTTATCCCACTTGACGCTTGCTGTCTTCCCCTCCCAGATAAAATCCTTCAGCTCTTTGTTAATTGTTATCCACAACTTCTCCTCTGGTTAATAAAAATATGCCTGACCAGTGTGTAAGACTATAGGGACTAAAACCATTTTAGCTTCTTGTATCTTACTATCAATATCCATATAACAGAGCTTCCATTTCTCAGTTTTTATGTTATCTTTTGATTAGTCTCTTCCCACATATTGTTAGCTGCCACAGCACTATAATTTTTAATCCATTCTCCTAACTTCTTCTTTTTATCGTGTCCCCATGAATACGGATATTGCTGAACCAATTTTTATGTGGGACATCATTTACCGCTATTGCTTTTGTTTTTGCTTTATTAATTTTGCATCCTGAAAATGTTTAAACCTGTTTCAATGTGTTCCACAGCTCTGTAATGTCCGCTTCTGGTCTTGTCAGGTATAAAGTAATGTCATCTGCAAATGCAGCCAGCTTTTTTGACTCCCATGCCAATTATATCCTTGAATGTCTGAGTCCCTTATTTTGTTTGCCAATGGTTCTAAATATACTGCAATTAACAAAGGGGAGAGAGGGCACCCCTGCGTGGTTCCTGTGCTCAAGCAGAGATTATCTGAGAGTTCCCCACCCACTTTAAATTTCACCTCTGATCCTTCATATATCCTCCTAATCAACCTTATAATTTTATCAGGGAATGCAAAGGCTTCCATTGCTCTGCACATAAAATCCCAGCTTAAATCAAATGCTTTCTTTGTATCAAGACCCACTAGCAACAGTGGTATTTTCTTACATTCTCCTTCCCTCTGGATCATAAATCTTCTGTTATTGTTGTCAAATGTTTGCATCCCCTCCACAAAGCCACACTGATCCATATCTATCAATTTTGGCATCACTTTTCCCATTGTTTTAGCCATTATAGATATAAACACTTTATAATCATGGTTTAGTATTTAAATGGGACTGTATGAAGCAGGATCCGATGGATCTTTACCGTTTTTAGGTATTACAGCTACTAACTCTTTCTTCCAGAATGTTAATACTTCGCCTCCAGATCATCAACAGTTTTTTTCCCTCCTAGCTTCCAAACTTTCACAACAATATCATCTAATCCTGGGGACTTTCCTGTAGATTGGTTATAAATCATCATTTTTATGTTAAATGAGTCTTAACCTGAACCTGAAAGTGCCAATATTGCATTACTTGCATAAAGTAGATCACCTCATGTAATATAAGCTAAACTGAAAGAATTGGATATTTACCAGTGAAACAGAAAACAAATGCCTGTAGTTATCATTAACAATTATTTTATGAGATATAAAGTATTTGTTTTAACAACTCGTGTAGATTTAATGTCCTGCTTACAAAGATGCCACCATAATTTTGTGCGTCATTTCATAGGATTCCACTAGTTATGCACTAATGAAACTATACTTCATACTAGATTTTTCTCCAATTGTAGTGTACTAAATAGTTAAATCAGACAATACAGAGTCATTATATATTAGACTTCATACATGGCAAGATTAAAAGTAACTAATATTTTACACTGATTTATTTTCTCTCCTGCCTTGTAGTGCAGTAATGTATAACTCATTTCCTTGCCAAATATGACTTTGTTCAGAAATATGCTTTAGCTGAAGCAATATTTTTTTAACATCCCCTTTGTAAAAATAGCAATGAGGTGGTGGTAGGTATAAAGTGTTTAAACATTTGAAATGGTATCTTCCTTTCCACATATTTTTAGTGGAGACATATGAAACATAAATGATCACTTTTTCTTTTTGTTTTGAGATGCATTTAGGATACCAGGAAAAATCAAATATACAAATATAAGAAACAATACCATGACCAACTTCAACTTAATTATAAAAATGCTCCAAACAATTTTCGTCAAATAATCACACACTACGCAATCCTGGCTCAAAAAAAAAAAAAAAAAAAAAAACATCTATAGCCCTCTCAAACCTGTTCTCTCCTTGAAATAACAACCACATTTAATAAATATTTTATTGAGCGCATTGCTGTCCATACCAACAACATATCACCCTTTCCTACACAAACTCATAACTCATAACATAACAACAAATGCCCACTCCACTACAACTGTACCTTAAAATCTGTAGCCGTATCGACTATAAACAACAGCTACTTAAACTTAAACCTTGCTCCAGTGCTGCTGACATCCTCCTACCTGAATATCTCAAGATGGTATCCTTACCCAATAGCTAGATTATCAATTGATCTATACAGGAATCTTATGTCCCAACTATTTGGAAATGATCATGTCATTCCACTGCACAGGGGAGGAAACTAATGAAGTCTCTAACTTTTGTCCCATTGCAATTCTCTCCCCTCTTCAAAAATCTTAGAAAAATATATCCACATTCAACTTCTTCACTAGCTCCTGTCAGAACAGCTCTTAACCAATACTCATCCTGGATTCTGACCTGTCACTAGTACAACAACTGCACTATTATCCTTTTAGATAATATAAATAAAAAAGGTACTTTGGCAAACTTATCTCTTTCATATTTCTGGATCTGTTCCAAACCTTTGATACCACCTCACATAGCAAAATCCTTTATCAACTGCTGCATCTCGGCCTACCCCCACCTTCACATCAGTGGTTCAAAAGCTACATATCTGATATATAGCAAACTGCTAGACGGTAGTATACTTTATCTCCTTATCTCCTTGTTAACACTAGTGTACCACAAGGATGAATTTGTGGTCCACTTCTCTTTAACATTTTTATTAGTGACCTCTATACCTCTTCCAGGCAAGCAACACTTTGATGATTCAACACTAATGTGCTCATCTGACACTCTGCCGAATCTTCTTGAAATCACACAAGAAGCCTTCATCTCTGTAGAAAACTGACTTCACAATGGCCATTTATTACTCAGCCCCCCCCAAAATAAAACTACTCCCATTCCTCCTCAAAGCACATCTGAAGGACAAATCCAGCTTCAAAACACTTACTAGAAACCTGGCATGCTTTATAGACATAAAATCTTTCTTACTAACTCTGCTAAAACCACTGCAGCACCCATTTACCTCCTTCCTTCACTCTTATATGGTACCCCTATCCTTACCAACTTGCAGGTATTTGTCAACCCGTTCACTCCAATGGAGCTCAGAAACTTTGCACTGTAACTTCCAATGGGCGGTGCCTAAACCTTTTGACAGAATCAAATTATGTCTTCACATTTCAAAGAATTGTCCATACCTCTAGAACCATTGAGGTTATGAAAGAAGTATAAATGGCAAACTCTTCAGCACAAACAATTTTTTATAATGATAGTATTCTTTAGGTTCTCGGTCTTTGAATTTTACGTCACAGTAAATACAATAACTATTACATTTGTAATATTTTGTAAACAACTCACAATATCTCTGCAACCACTGAAGTTACACAATACTATCAGCAGCATTTTATTCATCTAGCCAAGCGCTTTCATTTGAGACTAAGGAGTTCTGTTTCTGTTGCCTAGTTGTTGAGATATTTAGAAAAATGTAAAAATTATAGCTATATAAATTAATATCATAAAAATAACAGTTAATATCTACTTACCTGCACTAGACAGAGGTCAAATATTAATACAGTTGTTTGCTATTGTGTAAGCTTTAAGATTAAATATTTTAAAACCCTATACATGGCATGGATTTGGAATTATTGATGCAAATATGAACAAACAATATTTGATGTCTAGAGGTGTCAGTAGGAGTTAACTGCAGATGCACCTGGAGGTGACACTTGGATGTAATGAGTTAGAAGTAAATTTAAAATATGCTGCAACAATTTTGCGAAATTTGTTGCCAGTAGACAATACTATACACATCACTGCATGGCCCTTAAAAGTTTGAACTGGCTTGACATACCCTGCAATCTGGACTTTGTACAACTAGCTACTGCCCACAATGTCATTTGTAAACCCCATGCTTTTCCTGCACTAAGCTCTGTTCTTCCTTCCTATCACCCAAACAGACACCTTCATTCTAATGATAAGGAACTATTCACAATTTATAAACCTCAGAAAGTAATTGGAAATAGCCTTTACTGCTAAACTGTTGCCAAAAAATGGAATTCTATTTCATAGGCTATTAGAACTATAACCTGCCTTTCTTCTTTCAAGCATCTTCTGAAAGGCCAGTTATTAAACTCATGGCTCTCCTCACACTATATCTTGATCGAACATCAATCTTCCCTGGGAAGCAATAAACTATGTGCAGGCTACGTGCAAAATTTACATGGATGCATGGTGATGCACAGTAAGTAGGAGCTCTCATTGCATATTCATGCCACGCACCATGTTTAAACATAAATAGGTGAGGTTTCATGGCTGGCAACAGTGTTGCTGACCAGGAAACTCGGTAAGCGAATGCTGAAGGCAATCCTGCATAAATCAGAGCACTGAAGGTCTGTAGTTTTGCAAGGAATGCCATAATGATCCCCAGGGCTTAACAGATAGTTCTCAATATTTTTGTGCAAGACATCTGGACAAAGGCCAACATAATGGGGGGACAATGATCCAGAAAAAGGAACATATTTGACATATTTGCTCTTTAGAAATGTGCTAGAATAACCAGTTTTTTTAAGATACATGTTCTAAATGGAGTTGAAGTCTGAAACTCAATTGTATGTAACTATTGAGTCAAATCAGTGCTGAGATCTTCCAAGTGATATGACGGAAAACCAGAAATCTGATAAGGAACACACCAAAAGATATGCAACGCAAAAACTGGACATTCTGTAAAAATCTGGACAGTTGAGTGGTATGATTTTTAAGTATATGGTCCAAACACAGTACAGGACAGTGTATCTACAGTGCAAATTATTATGAAATCTCATTCCTGGCATTCGTTACTGAAGTTATATAAATGATCTGTAAGGATACATGGACTGCCATATAAAATAAAATCTCAGGGGAAATATGTATATTGAATAGGGACACACAGATGAATTGTAGGAATGAACACAGGGAAAGAGGGCAGGTGAAACAACCTAATGTACATCAGATGAGAACATATCAAAGGAAAACGATTGTAGCAGCAACACCAATCACATATCAATCTGGTACAGTAGGGATTGCGTGGTGAAAATGTCAATTATGTGACTGTCACAAAAGGTGACATAACAATGGGGAGGATGTCTGTGTGAGATAAGCATCCTTACATGAATAATGCAGAGGACATCTATCAGGGATGTTACATACAATTGGGGTACGCTGCATATTGTGAAGCTATGCAAACAATTTTTTCTGAATATGAGTGTAGTCTCAGCAGAGGTCTCCAGCAAGTGGGACACAGGTAAAGGCTCATGGACATTAAAAGAAGTAAGAACTATCATGGGCAACAATGGAATAATAACACCAGTAATCCCATGCCACTGACATAACATATGTGATTTAGAGTGATTAGAGATGATTTTTCATAAACACACTTGTACAGCTATTATGATACATCCGCACTCTATGAGGGTAATCATGCACATTGTCCTGGCATCATAACATCTACTGGAGGTGTTAAGAGGGACAGTGTTATATCTGTATGTGATATAAGCTGACAGGTGTGCATTGCACACACACACACACACATATATATATATATATATATATATATATATATATATATATTGCACATCCCACACTGTCACAAATATTACCCACACCATTAATGTTGTCAAACACCTACGTATGTACTGTGTGCATCAAAACAACAAGTAGCGCACATGCATCTGCTTTAACAACTTGTTGGGCAGTTCCACAGCATCAGACAGTAATGTTTATGCTACAAAAAATACATAGGTACGGCCAGTAAGATGTGTGACAGCTCACTTTGGCAAAGGTGGTACACTTCATTTATACATCACTGGAAGATGTGTTGGGAGGTACACAAAGAATGGTGCATTATACTCAGATAATGGACAGATGAAGGCTGTGAACTACAAGCTACTATGGCCTGTGATGTGGATGTCCTTCCCATACACTGTAATTGTGTTACATACAAGGGTATAGTCAGCACTGTGGCCACATGCTGGTGGATGTTCCACATACCATCCACCCCAGGGCACAGGTCACATACCTATTGATCTAATTACAGGATGTGATGTCTACATTATATTTGTGTTATGTGTTTCTTTATCTGATGTATCAGATCCCTCCATTTTTCTGTGTCACTGCAGGTGATATCATGGCTGTGGCAGCAATATTTGATGTGTGCTGATACTGTCTGTATTATACTAATACCACAGTTGGAGTCAATGATTGCCCACAATCTATAGTCCATCAGTTTGGACACAGGATGTGTATACCATTTGTAATGTCTGTGACTTAAATAATGGACAGGAAAGGGCCTAGCAGACACTACTGTTGTACATACCTGATCACTAGACCTGTGATATAAGTTACTTCACACATTTCAACATATTTACACACAATGTATGTGATACAGTGATCTCCCCACTTGGTGATATATACATTTATGACCACATTTGACAGTGTTGAGTGAATATCTCTGTGTGGATTTGTGTCAAATGCCTTGGGCTTTTCAAGTTCAGAAGGATGATAGTGTTGTTGTCATGCATGCCCTCGATGACCTCTCTGAGGACATCTAACAGATATAACAGACATGATTTAGCATTAATAGTGTCCATTTAGAAAAGGTCCATGGTGACATGTTTGCTACCTCACTGATGAGGAGAGTCATCATGTGTCTATACATGCATGCATCATATGTGGTCCCTCCCAACTCAGATGGATGCATGTTGATGTACACCCTTCTACAGGAACATATTCTGTGTGGAGGTTGTGTTGAAGTGTATATTCATCTGTGTCAGATAGGTTTATGTGTCGAGTCATGCAATATGCAATCTGTGATGTTGTCACAGCCCATTGGATCTGTGTGATAGGCCTGGATGAAGGTAAGACAGTACATACTGCCTATCCTGATCTGGCCTAGGGTTTGGACACAATTCATATGCGGGTATCATTGAGTAACTCTCCCAGTCAGAGAATAATCCTTACGTCAATAGATGGATAACCAGTTGGCTCACTGACAGAGCACATACTATGAAAGGTCAATCTGTACCAATACAGCTGTCACCGTTGCCATGACCCAGAGACCTGTGATTGGCCCTTTACTGTTTGGAATCTATTTCTTGACAGTTCAGGCTAAAGTATATGGCCTTTGGCTTACTGCGTTTGCTAATTCTTGCATACTAGGTGCAATCACTGTTCCACATATGATGATAATATACTACAGGATGGGCTAACATGGACAGATGATAGCTGACAAAGCCACATGAATGCAAAAATGTGCCTTTATGTTGCCCTTCTGAAAAGTGGAATTCCCTGGTAATTACAGCATTGACAACAGTCCCACTATGCTGAAACCCAGTGATGCAAGCACTGAGAACACATGTAGATAGCAATCTGAACTTCAACCACAAGTGTCCACACTGTTATTGAAAACCTGTGTTGTGAACATCATAAGCCACACCAAGTATTCACATCTTAGGACTATATTACAGCACTGTACTTGAACTTCATCAGAACACTAATAGAGTATAATGCTCTGTTTTGCATGTACCTCACCAGACACATGCAGCAGATGGACAGACCACAAGGGTTTCTCACCAAGAAAACACAGGGCCTACAAATTATGCCATGATGTACATGGATAGACTAAAAGCTAAGTTACGGTAATATGTATCGTATAGGATGAGGTGACTTCTGCCTGGTCTCCAGTTCAGTCTCTTACCCTGCCCTGGTGGTAGTACTGCACATACACAAATCAGACATGGCTGATGACATCAACATTGTCTGTTGAGGAGAATATTGTAATAAAAATGTCACACATGCTGGTGTAAAAGGCTCTCTGAAATGTCAAGCAAACGCACAAACACACATGCACACACACACACGCACACACACACACACACACACACACACACACACACACACACACACGCACACACACACTCTCAAAGTTGACTGGAGTGAGAATGGAACTCCTACATAGCTAAGGATACAGACTACAGAACTCAGGATTGAAGGCAAGCACCACAACTCAAGTTTAATTTAGAGTAACTCAGACAAGACTTCATAGTTGATGACATAGTTGTGTGTGTTGAGGAGAATATGGTAATAACCGTGTCCCACATGCTGGAGTAAAAGCCTCTGTATAATGTCAAGCAAGAGCACACACACTCACACACACACACACACACACACACACACACACACACACACACACACACACACACACACACACACACACACACACACACATATTTGAGTTGTTTGCAACTTATAGTTGACACCATCATGGCATGTTAGAGAGAATATGTTGGGAGGCCAACATGAAATGGATATGTAGGCATATGTTAGTATCAACATACTTGTCAGTGTATGGGGACTGCTGTAGTAACTGTATGATACACACTTCTGCTCTTATAGCTAGACAAATGTACACACACACAGGTGACTGCAGTGAAAACAGAACCCCTACCTAAGTACACAGACTACAAAACTCAGTACTTTACCCAAGCACCACAACACAAATCTGAGTTTTACAACACTGCGGGTCAACTTATAGTGGATGACATAAATAGGGCATGTTGGAGAGAAGATGGGAGGCCTGCATAGGTTCATAGCTTCATAGGTTCATAGGAGGTTACTAGCCTAATGGCCATAGGGCATTACAGGCCTAGTCATGTAAAAACACAAGTACGCTTATTGAGAATAGTTAGATGGTTGTTGTTAGCAGAACGATTTTGTGATCAGCACTGACTGGCCCTGACCATAAGGGACATAGGTGTCACCCCAAGGGTGAATTTACAATCACCCATCCAATTGTCAAGGTTGTGCTTGAACAGAGTCATTGAGGAGCAGAGAGAGGAGTGGCAATCACTATATCTATCTCCCCAGCATGTTCTGTTTATGTAACAGGCTAGGTTGAGATCCCTGGAACAAGTTATAATTTTCCCATTTGATTTGCAGGTGTACAGCATTTCCAGTAAGGCAAGGTCTGTAGGCCAGGCATAGGTCTCCTCTCAGCAGCCTTCATGATACTGATTACATTGCAGGTCATTCAGTCTTTCAATGCAGGTCATGTTTTGGAGGCCCTGGATTCTCCCAGTCACAAACCTCTGTGTTTTCTCCAGTTGTTGTGGGTGTCTGGTGAGCTACACTCAGAAGGGAGCATTGCACTCAATTACTAGTCTGATAAAGGTAGAGTACAACAGAGTTATGATCTTCCTAGTCTTGCATGTGATGGCCTTACTTATGAGGTGTGCCATGTAGAGTGTGTGTCTTACCCCTATGGACACATAGTGATTGAAGTGTAGATTGCTATCTACATGTGTTCCCAAGTTTCGCAACACTGTGTTTGAGCTTAGTGAGATGCTATGTATATCATAATTAGCAGGGGTACTTCATTGCCAAAAGGACAATGAGGCATTGTTTGCTTTAAGGTTCAGTCTGTGAGCTTGGCACCAATCATTTGTGTATGTCAGCCCCTTGTGTAATATGTTAACATAGTTGGGGGACTCTATATGACTGGAGCCACCTGATAGCCATCTGCAAACTTAGTAAGCCACAGGATATCTACCTTTGCCTGGACTTCAGAGAAATAGTTTTCAGACAGTTGAGGGCCCCACACAGATCCTTGTGGTATTCCGCTGATAAGTGATCTAGTGGTGGAGATGCAGACCCCAACTTTGAGAGAGTGTTTGTTCTGTTGGTGAGCCAGTTGGCTATCCAGCTAGTAATGCATGGGTTAATTCCCAGATGGGAGATTTTCTCTATAATATCTGAATGGGGATAGTGTCAAAGACCTTGGATAACTCAACATAGGTGGTATGTCTGCTATCTCTCATTTAGGTCTTTGGGTCAGTATCAAAGAGGTCCACTAGGTTTAATAAGCAAGATCTACCATTGAAAAAAAAACAGAATTGGTCTGGTGAATTGTGTTGAAGGTCAGCTATGTCCCTGTGGTTAAGGTATATGCTGATCCCTTCTCTAGCCTTGCAGATAAGGCTTTTTAGGCTAAGTCAATTGTTCTAGTTCTGCATGTTAATAGACTGATGTGCATTGCATATCATACAGCATTTTATATAAATTTATGTAGTGTAAGTGATATGTATGAAATAATTAATGAGTCACCTGGGTTGCAATGCTTTGGGGGGCGGGCAACACATGGCTGCATTGTAAATATGCAACATATTCTTAGATAGGGATTGCAGTTTTTTATGTTTCCACATGCAATTTCATGTCATAAAAGGAAATGGACAGTAAACAACACTAATACATAATAATATTTACTTTCCCATAGTGCAGCATACAGTGGGTTTGCATGATGGTTGGCAAAGTGTTTGCGCATGTGAAATACACATTTCCAATAATTTCCCTGTCTGTGCATAGTTAAGCAGTGTGCAAACATGAACTGCATTGCTAAAGACATAGAATTAGTATTGGAAGTATTACATTTAAGTATACATCCTAACAGATTCACACTATACTACAGATTTCTGTAAGTGTTGCTTGAAATGTGCATGTATTGCACATATGTGTGTTCCAGTTATACAGATTACATTTTACATTAGGGCATTTGTGCCACTATTTAATGTAAATATTATTGAAGAAATAATTTTATAGGTGTGAATCATGGCATTTGAACCCACAACCTCTGACTACAGTCTAATATTGGACTGTTACAACTGGTTTATGATACAGACTAATACATACATACTTGCATTTACAGATGGGATATGCATGCTCAAATTGATACAACAGTATAAAAGACCAAAGACGTTATCTTTAAAATTTTAAAGCTGGAATAACACTTCTCTTCTGCTGCATGCATACCACTTGCTTCTCTCAGTCTCTCTAATTGAGCAACATGAGCCTGCCAATTGAATTCATGTTCAGTGGGAGCTGGGGAAAGAACAGAAAAGAACAGAAGAGCATTATGCATACCAGTCTTGCCTATATTTAGCTTTCTAAGTCTTACTCTCTTATTGTCATACTTACACAGCTGAGGGATATCCACAGTCTCGAACTCATGCAACCAGAGGTTGAGAGGATCCCTTTTTCTCTTGCATATTTTATTAAAATGACACCTTTTATTACTTTCCAGTAGGTCGGACCAAGCTATTCCACACCTCGGACTTGTACTAAGAGCCAGAATGGTACTCCTGCAGGGCCATTGGTTGTGGTGCTTTACCAGGAGTCCAATAAATATCCTGGACTCCTGGAAATTCCAGCTCTGTGCCCTAAACTTGGCACCTTCCTCTCCAATGCTGGCCATGTCTACCAGCTGAACTAGAGCAATGGAAAGTGATGCTTTCCTACCAATTCCAGTTATCCCATTTACTGTTAGTGTGCAAGCCCGAGCAGCAATGCCAATCACATTTGCATGATGTTAAGCAGGGTGCAGCAGTGCCAAGCAGGGAATAATTAAATAATTGAAATTGGAAGGTTAATCTGACACTTGGAGTTAGTTTGAAGGGTGTTTACTGTTGTAGCCTAGAATATATATATATATATATATATATATATATATATATATATATATATATATATATATATAGATAGATAGATATATTAGAGATTGGAAGGTAACTGTTAGGTGAGTTAAACTTGCCAGCATGCACTGTGGACATAAATGTAAGGACCTAACACATTTGTTTTTGCCTTTATAGACTAAAATTGATTTTTGCATTGTGGGATTTAAACCTAGGCATAAGGGACAATGCATTTTCTTCAACAGCATTGATTTTCCATCTTTGCCACAGAAGAAATGCTGTTCAGACATAGTCTGGAATCATATATAAATACAGTTGACACTTTGAGCTGTTACACTTGAGTGTGTGTGACCTGACAAGGTTATTTGATATAGATCCAGTTGTGTATGGGTCTTATGTAATTGTGAAGCCCATACAAGTCCAGATAGCAGAATTATATTTACAGAAATATAGTCAACAGTATACCCTCAGTCATACATCTGAAAACACAATACTGGTGTGTCATCCCTCATACATATAATTCATATCAGCTCCAATATCTAAAGTGTTATAAGTGAGAGTGAATATAATAGGAAGTAGAAAAACAGTAAAAGTGTATAGACCATGCTATATTAGAACCCAGGACCATGTGTACAGCAGTCCTATACTTACCCTTGGTGCCACAAGAATGCTGAAACAGCACTTGTCAATTATTTTCAGTTCATTGCTATAAACGTCACTGTCACAAGAGTAAAAAAATGTTGACACTCCCTGTACTTGAACCCAAGTCCATCTGTACTCCATTTTTATGCTTACACCTGCTGCCACAAGAATAGTTATGTAACATTTCCTAATTTCCTTACAATTCTTAAGGTCGCTGTTGTCATGAAACATTGCTTAGTGTGTTTGCATGATGCCCAGTAGACTTCATTGAATGCATCCTGTTTCAATTATTGGCTGTATGAGTTCTGTTTCCTTTTCCCTTTTACATATGCTGTGTTTGCACGTGTTCTGCAGGTGTTCTGTCTGCATCCTGGGAGGGCCACTAGTCCAGTTTGCACACTGCTATGCTTCATGTAAATGAGGTAAGTACAGCCAAATCTGACATTCATGTTTCTCCTTTTCCCATGTTTGAGCTAAGTGGTACCTTGTGCAAACATGCCCCACCCCCCAAAAAAAGAAAAGAAAAAACATGGAAAAGTAGCTGAAATTTGGAAAAAACAATCTATGACATACACTTTACAAAATGTTAGTACACATGAAATATTTCATCATAGGTCTGAATTTGAACTCTTGCTCCATTTAGCATTCAGAACATAGTTAGGGTTTCTCAACCCTCTTTGCCACATAAAAGGCTTTGCAGCATGGGACTGAAACATAAATAAAAGGGAAAAGTACTTCAAATGATGCAAAGCAATCTATGAAATAAATACTACAAAATGTTTGTTAGTACACATGACATATTCCTACATAGGACCAGATTTGAATCTCACTCCAATGAGCCTTCAGAACAAAGAAAGGGTGTGTTATCCCTCTTTGCCACACAAACAGCTTTGCAAAAAGGATTTGAAATCATTCTGCTTACAACTGACTGCAACATCATCTACAGTTATATGAAACCATACACGTTACTTGCACATTTATTATTTTTGGATTTAACGCACTAAGTGATCACACAGCCAGTTTTCAGTATTGCTTGCAAATATGCAGCTCTGTCTAACTCTCTGTGATTCTTGCCATTCTTCTCTTATCTGACCAGTAATCGGAGACGTGCAGTCTGTAAGCCATTCTATGTTATTGTCCTTAAGAGGATTTTAAATGGCAAAAATATAATATGCAGTTGCCAACAAATGAAGGGGAGCATGGATATTAATGGACAGTACTTGTGAATTGTGTGCTGCATACTTACATTTCCAACCTTGACAAAATTGCATCTAACACTTTGTAAGTCTCACCTGACACACCCACTGGATGTACAGCAGTCTGCATTGCTGTTGTGTTTAGTTCTCCCTACCAGTAATCATTCACAGTTGCAATCAATTAAAAACAATGAGAGAGTGTCTGCAGAATGTTTACATCTCCTACACATTGGCAGGTATTTGGGATTCAGCAAATGTAATGAGTTCGCACCTCATTTGGATTTTCACCATTCTGATAGCCCTGAACCTAAACCATAAAAAAGCAACTGTATAGCTAGGGAAACTGAAGGTGAGGCAACATATTTATGTGGAGAATGTAGAACAGAAGCTATTACTTTGGGATATATCTGTGCAGAGGATTACTGAAGTTGAGAAGGTATGTTTGCATTTTGCCAGCTTACTGAATCCAAAACACTGTGCTAGCAAGTCATGGTGGAAGTGGACCATTTAGACTTTATTGAATCTGGCCACTTGTCTATTTTTCTTCACCCATATCTGTACAGATTCTCTAAATGTTGGCACTTCTTCATTTTCACCTGGTTATTCTAACTTCTCTACCATTTTACATAACCTCTTTCTAACACCTCCTCTCCATTTATACTAACCTATTCTAATCTCTCTCTCCCCTTTATATTTACAATTAAATTAAACACATGATTTTTATTTATTGATACAATGAATTTTCAAAAGGATGCTCTCCAGAAATGTATATAGTGTTTTACTTTACTTTTTTCTCATTGGTCTATTTGTAACATATTTTTCTTACATCTCTATGCCTTACAATATTTATTTATTTATTTTTATTTATTTATTTAAATTTGCTGACCAGGAGTGTCCAACTGGACGTAGGTCCATTTTCAGGGGAGGCCCGGGGAGAAAAGCTCCACAGTAAAATAAACAGACAGTAGTTACATTGGATTACATAGCGATTAACAATTTAACATAGCAATTACTTACAACATATTTACAGATGAAGAACATAGTACATCAGTAGACAACTAGAATCTTTATCTGTGAAGTACATAACAGACATTAATAAATGTTACAATGAGAAGTTCCTGCTGTATAATAAGTACTAGGCTTATGAACATATGAGCTTGCTATAATCAAGGTAGTTAGTGGAGTGGAAAGAAAGGTAGTGGTTGGATGGGGTGGATGATATTAGAGTGGGAGTTGCAGGGGCATAGCCAGCATGTTTTTAGGTGCGCTTTTAGTAAAGTTTTGAAGTGGGTGCATGATGGTACGGAGGTAATTGTGGGTGGGAGTGAGTTCCATAATTTGGCTATGGCGCAAGAGAATAGTGCTTCACCAGCAAAGTTATTTGCTTTAGTGATCTGCAAGTGATTTTTGTTGCTGGATCTTAGTGGTCTGGTGGTGCGATAGGGTTGGAGTAGATTCTGAAGGGATGGGACATTTAGTGGATGGTTTACTAGTTTGTGGGCGAGTGAGAGTTGATACCACTGAAGGAGGTGAGGGAGTTCAAGCCAGCCCAGTTCAGAAAGTGAGAGACAGTGGTGACTACGGTAGGATGCCCCTGTGGCGAATTTGGTGATTTTGTTGTAGCAGGTCTCTAGCTTGTTTAGATCACATTGCCATAGGTTGGTATATATTGGAGAGGCATAAAGTAAGGTGGAGATAAGGTGGGAATTTGCTATTGAAATCTTTGCTGCTTTGGTGAGAAATTGCTTATTTCTGTATAATGCTCCTAGTTTTTTGTGGACTTTTTTTATGGTCATGGATATGTGAATGTCAAATTTTAGTTTATTGTCTATTTCCACTCCTAGCAATTTGGTGTGTTCAGTTGGGTATATAGTGGTGTTGTCTTTTGCTGTGATGTTAAAGTGAGAGTTGTTTTGAGCATGTTTGGTGGGTCGGAAGATGAGTAGTTTAGTTTTGTTTGGGTTGAGTATTAATTGGGCATCGGATAACTATGTTTCAACAGAGGAAAAGGCTTCCTGTGTGACTTTTTGCAGTTTGGGTAGGGACTGGGCTGAACAGATGATGGTCGAGTCATCTGCGTATTGTATGAGTGTGCCATGTTTGGTGGCAGATGCTAGATTATTGGTGTAAACAGAGAAGAGTAGGGGTCCAAGGATGGATCCTTGAAGACCCCTATGGAGACAGGTTGTTTGGGAGATATGTCATTCTGCCATACAACGTCTTGTTGGCGGTCAGATAGGTAATTCTGAAACCAGGTGGTGACTGATTGTGAGAAGGATAGGTTATTGAGGACAGAGATAAGTTGTTTGTGTGGGACCATGTCAAATGCTTTAGATAGGTCTAGGAAAGTAGCAGAGAAGAGATAGCCATTGTTTTTATGCTGAAGGATAGTGTTAGTAAAAGAGAGTAAGACAGTGGTGGTGCTATGGTTTGGTTGGAAACCATGCTGAGTACTGGAAAGGAGGTTGTTAGTAAGGAGGTAATTTGAGACCTGAGAGTGTATGCATCTCACTAGTATTTTGGAGAGTGGAGAGAGAATAGCTATGGGGCAGTAATTGATTAGTTCTGTGGAGGGTCCGCCTTTGTGGAGGGGAATTATATGTGATACTTTCCACAGTGTGAGAACGTAACTTTCTGACAGAGATCGGTTAATCAAGATGGATACTGGGTAGGCCAGAGCATCAGCTGCAATTTGTAGGTATTCACTTGGGAGGTTGTCTGCTGCTGTGGGTTTAAGTTTAGTTAAGAGTTTTTTATGTTGGAGGTAGGTACAGAAGAAAAAGAGAAGGCAGTGGGGAGATTACTAGTTGAAGGTGTGGGTTGGAGGGGATGGGGGTTGTGTTGTTTAGCTAGTGATAGCATGGTTTGTGTGACGTGTGTGTTGAATGAGGTAGCAATATTTTCTGAGGAGTGAGGGATGTTAGGAGGAGGGGTACTGATTTTACCTGAGTGGAGGATGGAGTTTATGGAGGACCAGAATTGTTTGGGGCTGTGTTGTGATGAGTCTAGGGCAGACTGGTGGTATTGGAATTTGTCCTGTTTTATTAGCTTTTTGGCTCTATTGTGTAGTTCTAGGAATTTCTGTCTAGCTGAGGAGGTTTTGGTTTTGCGCCAGTACTTCCAGGCTTTATCCCTGTTTTTCATTTCTGACTTAGTGGTTTTCTGTAGCCATGGAGAGGGTTGTGCTTTGCTTCTGGAAAATCTTATGGGGGCATGGCAATTAAGGATGTTCAGGAAGGTAGTATTAAAAAATTCAACTGCGTCATCTAAACTGAGGTACTTTAGAGGATGCCAGTTACATTCTTTGAGGGATGAGATGAATGTGAGTGGGTTAAAGTTTAGTTTTTTACGTATTTGAAGGTAGATGACAGGTTTAGCTTGGTACAGGTATTTTTTGAGTAGGAATGTTCACAATATTGTTAATTATTTTTGAAATGTGTAATTTTCAACTTTTTTAAGTAATGGCTTTGAAAAAATGTGTTTTCTCTCTGTTAAACTGAACTTTTCTCATTGTGACTCAGCTGAAAATGGGCTTTTGTGACCCAGTTGAACATTCCCAGTAAATCAATATCAACAAGTAGCTACAAATTAATGCTCTGGTAGAAAAGAAGATGGAATGGTTTCAAACAATATTAAAGAATGAGAAAATACTATGCAGGAAAAATGTATTTAAAAAGAGGGAGAGAGAGAGAGAGAGAGAGAGAGAGAGAGAGAGAGAGAGAGAGAGAGAGAGAGAGAGAGAGAGAGAGAGAGAGAGAGAGAGAGAGAGAGAGAGAGAGAGAGAGAGAGAGAGAGAGGTCTGTCAGAATAGCATCTGCAAAATGATGATAGCTGTGAATAGCACACTGTTATTCTGGACATTTTGAAAATGTTCATTGTTAGATGGTGCTATGTTCCTGCAAAAGTAACATGTCAAAAGTGGGAAACCACAGCATGGAAAGTCCATTTACTTATATTACTTATGCTGATTATGACTTAGAACTTTATATAGTAAGTTCATCTAAATAAGGAAAAATGGAATATCCTAGTGATTTACTGCAACTACTATTTTATGTTGGTGGAGGAGTCTCTGAATTCTACAGTTGTGGATGTCTTATAGATTATGTTCATAGATTAGTACTAGGCTAACTGCCCTTGTGAGCTATTTTAAGCCTAGCCAATTTCCCCTTGTAAGACTTAAAACCTGCACCTTGCATTTGTAAGGCAAACACCTTAACCATTAGGCCACCCTCCCACACAACTTACTCTAGAAAGAATAAACCATTACAGGGAAAACATGATTTGACTGTGATGAAATAAAAATATGCACATTTGCGATGTATCTCACTAAAATATCAAACAATTAGAAACACCCCAGTGTTTCTAAACAAAAGATCACAGGCCTAAGGTCCATGGGCTCTCAAGAGAAATGTGAAGTTCTATCACTTTATTCAATGCTTTTTGTGACTTTTAAGGGGTGATCTCTGCTTTATTTATTATGTCATTAGAGACCTAATTGTCCTGGGCCTCCTGTTTCTCCACAAATCCAGTATATCCACAATGCTATAACCATGGACCTAAATCTTCCCCAAAAGATAATCAAAACATGATGGAGATACAGGTGTGTAACCCGCTGCCTCCAAAATCTCTGGAATAAACTTGCCCTGCATGTGTAGCAGTGCGACCCACTGTCTGCTTTAAACAAAAAACAGATGAATGAATGAGTGTTCACAAATTTACTGGACTAACTTGTATGACCTCCTGATGAAAGGAGGTGCAGCCTGAGGGATGGCACTGACAAGGTGCGAATGGTTATAAGACTCAACATCCTTGTAATATCTATAAATCGATGAATAATATCTAAAACCTAATGACTGAATTGCTCACACTGTATGTATATTTATAATAATGAACAAGCAGTGTTGTACTGCTGCCTGTAAACACATTTTGAATACTTTGAGAAATTATCTAGGACGTACACTTCACAGAAAGCCTATTTATGAGGTGCAGTTCTTTCTGTGGAAACAGATTTTCCATTTAGGATATGGCAGTGCACTTAAATGTTCAGTATGCTGTGAATGGTACACTTATCTTGCACTACCCTTCAGGATGACAAAGGCAAATGCAATGCAAAAGCCTTAGCTTGGAAGTTTTCACATTATGCTAAGCTTTTCAAATTTAGAGATTGTGCTATCACTCAGATTTCCTCACCCAGGGATCTCAGGATGGATGGATAAGTCAGATGGGTGAAGCTCGGAGGAGTGGCTAATGCTAAGTAGCCGTGTGCTTTCCCTCAGAAATAATTGTAACTGCCAATTTTCAGCCAATTAACATTTTACTCTAAGTGGGAAAAGTGAACACTGCAAAAATATGACAGTCACTGATTTACTTCTGTAGGAACACCAATGGTACAGGTAAGTTCAGAAAAGACATGGAGATGGGGGGTTAGTGTGTACATGTGTGTGTTTGTGTGTGTGTGTCCGTAGGGGAATGAATGTTGGGGGAGCTTAGGAAGGGAATCATGATACTGAGTGTATATGTGTTTGTTGAAGCGTGCATGCAGGTGAGTGAGTGAGTGAGTGAGTGAGTGAGTGAGTGAGTGAGTGAGTGAGTGAGTGAGTGGTTACCTGCAAGTGAATGATACTGCGGGGGGCCTTGATTGTCGATGAGTGTGTGCATGCATGTGCAAGTGCATATTGGTGTGTGCATGTTTTTTCTTAGTGTGTGTGTGTGTGTGTGTGTGTGTGTGTGTGTGTGTGTGTGTGTGTGTGTGTAATGTCAGATAGTGCATGTGTGCATGTTTGTGTGTGTGTGCGTGTGTGTGTGTGTGTGTGTGTGTGTGTGTGTGTGTGTGTGTGCGTGTGTGTGTGTGTGTGTGTGTGTGCACGTGTTATGATAACAAAAGGTTTGAGAGGTCACTCAGTTGAAGTTCTAGCTTGGCTGGAGTTTCCATTTAGTTTTTACTGATTGTTTTTTTCTGTGTGACCTTCTCACTCTTTGTTTAGTTTGTCAGTTGAGATATTTTGCAGTCACCCTAATGGTAATGGACATCAGCTGGGTATAACAGCCCTGCGTTTCTTATGCTTAGTCAAACACTCTGCTTGTGCTGTGCTGATGATGTCATAGTGAGGCCGAAATATGCATATCCACAGCTAGTGGCAAAGAAAGATAACCCACTACAACTCTGTTGTGTAACTGCAGTACACTGGTGGCTAAAATCCAGAGCTATCTAACTCATTCATTTTTTAATACTTTTTTCCCTTTTTCCATGTGCATGATAGCACAAAAAACAGTCAGCTGCTTAAACCTGAAATTCTAATTTCTGTTGTTTTCTAGAGCACAATCGTGTAAGTGGCATTGCACAGTAGTCAGCAACATGGATGCTAGTGAATCCAGAAATTCCACCTGCTGCTCAACTGCCTCTGTGGCACAAGGTGTAAATACATTCAGCTCAAAAAGAAAAAACATGAGTAGAGCAGGGTTGGAGTCCTACAGTAGTTATTTTCACTAAGGAAGAGTCATAATGAGTATTTACACAAGTAATATATGTTCGCTATTGCCTTTTACATTTGTGCATTGCCTACATATGTGCAAACAAGGTTCACTGCTTAAGAAAAAAAGATATAAAATGTAATTTGTTTCACCTTCCATCATGCAAACATGGTCAGTGGTGATGCATGAGTGTCAGCACTCTGGAAAGCACCGACTATGGAAACAAAATGCTGCTTAGTGTTCCCTGTGGCATGAGGTGTAAGTGCCGTGAGTTCCTGATTAGAGCACAGGTAAACTATGGTTCATAAGGGTGCCCCGCTGTCATCTTTCACAAAACTTTCATTATAAACATAATACTATATGCCATTAGCTAAGTATATTAGGTCGATTGATAGAAAGGTATAATTACTGCTTGCATGCAAATACTTTTGTTGGTGTCATATGTATTATGTGTGTAACTGGTTTAAAATGGCAATGATGATTATATATCATATATAATAAAAATGCAGTTGCATATCCCTGATGGACGCAATAGCTTACTGACAATCATTTATACCCCCTCCTATAACCCAAGTATAACTGTAAAACAGAATGTATTGTGAGGTCTATCCATTTCCAGTATATTGTCAGACAGTCCTTCATAACACCTGAGAATGTATAAGCCAGGACCTTTTAATCTCACACATGTACAGGCCTAATTGAAGTATAGCACCAGTCACTATTTAAGCTGTATATCTGTAAAGATCATGGCTGACAAACAAGTCTTTTGTGGCAATGGGGAATAATCATCTGCATGGAAAAGTGTGCATTCTTTTTTACCTAAGTTTGAATCCCACATTGTACAAATTAGTTTTAACTGTGTGTAACTCCCCATGAAATATATGCCAAGTCATCTCATTGGTCCCTTTAAAAGTCATGGCTTAAAAGCAAAGTAATTTAGTATTTCAGTGTTGACCAGTGGGCAAAGTGTGACCAGATGCAGCAGCTCACATGCTATAAATCAATGCCAACTCTGACATCAACATTGCTGTTTTATAAACTCCACTCTTTTTTGTTTGCTCAATGTTTCTCTTCACTCACCATTGAGCAAACTCAGTTGGCATGGTTGTGCATGTTTGCACTCTGGTCATAAAATGCGATCACAATTTGGTGGGAAACCATTACAACTGCTATTGGAGGATCTTTGTAGATATGGCAGGAGATGGGAAGTATAGTGCCAAATTCAGGACACTGATGCAGGGTGTAGAGGAGTCAAAAATATTTGTTGCACTCTTCATGAAGCACTAAAGCTGTAGGCTGCTGTAGGGGGACTATACCGTGTCTCAGTGCAAGGCTGAGGCTTAGAACAACCTAGCCAAGGCTGTCTCTAGTACAAGTGGCATCCCACATACTGGAGTGCAGTGTAGGCATGACTACAGTGACATAAAGAGGTGCAAGCAGGCACAACTCGCCCAGTGGCTGGATAAGTTTAGAAGTGCTGACACCCCCACTTATGTAAGTATACAGATCAAGCAACTTTAAATGATATGTAATGATGTAGATAGCCAAGACTGTTATGCATAATGCTTTCATGTTTCTTCTTTCATTTTCTGTTTTACAGCTGCAGAGGAAATCTTGGCAAACAGGGAGGCACACACCGAGAGGCTGGAGCGGCTCTGACATGAAACAGGTATGTATGTAGCACAACTGACCCTGATTGTAATCAATTTATTGTGATTCCATAGATCAGTATGAAGTTCAGCGTGCATATCTTAACTATAACAGCAAGCATGCATGCATTCTTCTATAGATAATTGCATTAGACAAGTGTAATAGTGTATTCAGGTTATGTGGGTTTAATTTCCACAAGTAACCTATAGATTGATATTCAACAAGTACCATGTTTAAATTTGAAATGTAGCAATATTGGGTTTACTTCCACATTAAGTTAATCTGTAGTATCTTTAAAAACATATAAGGAATATGTGCATATTCCAAGGATGACTTGGAACAATTCACAGTGATTTTTTGCATTGTGAAAGCTCTATAGCTAGTAAAATAATAAAAGGATATTTGTTTTAATAAAGCATAAATGTGACATATCATAGTTCTAATCATCTCTTTTTCTTTTTTTCTCTCATCTCACAAATTCTTTCCAACCATTGCCACTCAGCCTGCCAACCCTTCACTGGCTGCTGCACCAACACCCAGTACTTCTGGAATGCAAACCCAGCAGTGCTGCCTCCACAGCCCTGCACTACGTTAACCATCCACATCAGGTAACATTGTCCCAGCTTCAGGTGCAGTAATACCCTCTGTGGGTAGTGTTGGAGGGAGTGATTATGTAACCTGTCAGGAGCTGCCAGGGATGGTGCATTATCTAACAGAGACTGGTCTTGGTGCTCACATCAGCCAACTGGAGAGGTTGCTCATTAAAATGGAAAAGAGACTCCCACATCAAACAGTCTTACAGGGAACCAAGGAAGGGGACAGTGATGGCACTTCTGAGGAAGAGGACTAGATTCTCACTGTTCCCATGCTTGACGGGCATGCGCCTCTGATGCCCCCTACCTTTCCATAGTCATGGTGCTCCATAGTGTTTTTTATTCATCACTATCCCTGTGTCTGTCTTGCTTGTCCGTTTTGTCTACACATGCTTCCTCACCTACCCAACCTACCTGACCCTCACATTCCTATGTCTATTCCCCAACATTGCACTATTTTTGAAATTCAAAATTAAAAAAATGGGCACCTGCCCCACAAAAAAATAAATAAATAAATTCACTTTGCACATGTGTCTTCTCAACACACTTGATTTGGTCCAATTGGCTATACAACATCATTACATTGTTGTCACACATCTGTGTTATGTTGACAATCCAAACTCATAAACTGTTTTCTACATGTGCACATTTTCTAACCTATTGTCCTTTAAATGCTCCCTTAAAGAATACCTTATAAAATCTTGGACCTGCTCCTGTGCCAATCCTGGCTCAACTTACTAACTATGCTTCACTTGCCCCCTTCAATCTAGATCACACTTCACAATCCTCTCCAGCCTCCTACTGCACTCCTTTTTGTTTTGCCCACTACCTTACTTATTTAATTGATCTCTGCAGACCTTTCCTTTACCTCTGTCCTCCCTATTCTCCTAAGCTACCTGAAGACATCTCACCTTGCACTCTTCCCATAATCTCCTTCTCTCTATCCTTCCTTCCTTCCTCCTTCAAGAACCATGATATGAAAACCTCTCTCATACTAAGACATCACTCAGTTTCACCTCATTGTCTGTAATCACTAATCTCTGGTATCTCTTTAAATATCTTAGAATAGTCTCAGGTCTCATTTACCACATACTAATCTATCAAACAAATAATATGACTATTGGATTTTTCTTCATATATTATCTTCAGCTCATGTTATTGTTTTTCATTGCACTCTACTATGAAACATATGTTCTGTTTTTCTCATTACAACATTTTTTCACACTTATGTCTTGCACTATACTATGAGTTGTGAGGATGGCCAAATGGTTATTGTGCTTTCCTTATAAACACAAAATACAGGGTTTGAGTCTCACAAGGGGTAATTGTCTAGGCTTAAAATGGCTCGCAAGGGCAGTTAGCCTAGTTCTAATCTATGAACCTATGATACTTTATGAATTAAAATATTTGTACTTGCTGTTTTGTAATGTAACATGATACTTGTTGATTGAAAATATCTGTACTTCTTTTTTGAAATACTGTGATTGTGGAACTTTTCTCCCTGGGCCTCCACTAAAAATGAGCACTTTCTGGCCCAGTTGGACTTTCCTGGTAGACACATGTCAAATAAATAAATGATTGTGTTAAAGAGATGGATATCTATGGTACTCTCCTAATTTCCCTGCATATTCCGGTATTCCCCAGCCCCCTTGCTTTTTCCTCTGCTTGCAATCCCATTTCATCACTTTCCTATTTATCCCATTTTCACAACTTTAATCTGGTCAAAAAAAAAATAGAATCACACACTACACACATGGCCAGAAATAGCCCATTATAAAAGCCTTCACCTTTTATCCTTGGTTTTGCATGGAGTTTGGCATTGTGTACCAATGTTGAGTGGCAGTGAATGGCTGTTCATTTCTTATAGTGAGTTTTTTTCCATTGGCCACATTAGTCTGGTTATCTTCACGCAATGGTGCTTAGTTGCCATATAGGAATACAGAGTTAAGGCAGAATAAAGGTACTACTTTAGAAGAGTTACTCTGACACTGCTGGATGTAGCAAAGTGCAACTTCCTATGTGTAGTGTTGACATAAATTATTGACTAAAATTGTTTTTCCCCCATAACATCACGGGTCTGATTCCAAGATGCCTCTCACATCATTTCTTACTGTGATGTTAATATGTTTATGATATAGTTAATCACCAACATTTTAATATCTGCCAAAGTTATTAGTTTTCATGAAGATATGTTGGTTACTGGTGAAAAAAAATATAATTTGCATTGACATCCACCCCCACAACTATGATATATTTATCTAGCCTTGTTCTGCTTCTCATAAACCTATTGTTCCTCTACTAACTGTTTATTATCCCTATGTCAGTCACTTCATGCTACAGACCATGGCAGCTTTATAATTAGAACAAACCAAAAACGTGTCTACGGATGTTCCATTACACCAAACATTGTTATGTGTATGTCCATCTCTCCTTGTATTTGCCCCTTCACTGCCACCCCTCTTTATGGCTGCATATCTATTACGCTGATGGATGTACAGGTCATCTTGTGGTTTTTGCATACCAACATGACTCTGCTGATGGAGAATACAAACATGTTATCATGATTCAATAGGTGATCAGTGCTCATGTAGTGTGCAAGGTTTCAAAATCTGCTGTAGGATTCCCTTTGAGTCATTTTCAGGTGATGATGGATGAATGAAATGTTCATCTACTATAATATGGAAACTGTCCTTACTGTGAAAAGGCATACTGCACACACTTTTGAGAAATCCAGCCCTACACAAATAGCTAACATGTCTGCAAAGTCATAATAAGCATTTCAAAAGATGTACCCCCCTCTTGTCAATTGTAGAAAGCTATACACACAATTAACTTGAGATATGCAGTGCAAAACAGCTACTAGTTGTGCAAGTGTATTTAGGCAGGCATTACCAATAAAATTTAGGGAAGACACAAACTTTGGTGTAGTCATTGATTGTCACATTTGAAGTCCTGATCACATTTACCTAGCTAATGAAATTCTGACACTGTTTGTATAACAGGAGAATCTTCTGGATTTTAACCTTGTCTCACCTGTACTTAGTCTAGGAATTCATTGCACTTTCACTCTGTGCCACAGAGAAAGCTAGATAGTAGATGTATTTTCCACACTCAATTGCCACTGAGCCTGTTTGTGCGAAGGAAGGTGAACCAAATAAAAGTTAAGCAGAGACCTGCACTTGTTTTGTGCTTAATGTCACCTCAACAGGGAACCATGGCTTTATGTAATAAATCTTTAGCACCAACATGTCAAAGATAGTCTACAGTATGCACATCACAGTATCCACTCACAATTTCTCTAATAACATATCTTGCAAGACTGACACATGAAAGATTATCAACAAACAAATGTATTTTGCAGTTAACCCCAATCAAGTCAGTTACTGTATGTCCCTGTTTGTGCATAGTAGGGCATTGAGCACCAGTGGACACTGCTACTTCACAAGTCCAAGTTAATTTCCTGAAAATAGAACCATGAATGCACTGATACTTTGCCATCATCCATGCTAATCAGTTTCTCTGAAATGCACTATGTGAACAGGTATATAGCAATTCTAACTCTGGTTACTGTGCTGTAATCCTGCAATACATAGAAATGCATTCATAAACACAAGAGAAGGGCAGTGACATATGCGCTTCATTGAACACAGACTTTCTGATATACGTGTGCCCTGTAGCAATGCACTTCCAAGTGATATATCAGGACTATCAGGACTTGGGCCATTGTCAAACAGACTCCAGCATTACAAAACATAACTGAATTGTTACATATGATATGGGTTTATAGTGACACTGGACATTGGTCATCCATAATTATATACCATTGATATTGTCAGTAACCTGTATTAATGTGGGCATACCTTCATCTGAATATGAAGATACATAACTTCATCATTGCACTACTGCTGTTTCCAAAGCATGTGCGTATGTGTGTTTATGTGTGTGTGTGTGTGTGTGTGTGTGTGTGTGTGTGTGTGTGTGTGTGTGTGTGTGTGTGTGTGTGTGTGTGTGTGTGTGTGTGATCCACACAACATGCTGAAAAACAGGTACATGTTTATCTCACTTCTGTAATATGCATTCATGATAGCTTCTTTCACCTAGGATGCCAGGATATATTTATATGTATTTTTGCAAACTGCATTCACACAATCATATCGCAAGTCCCGATTTTGAAAACAAGTCTTATGAAAGTATATGTTACCTGCAACACTATGATGATATCATCCTTTATAAAGTGCATTTTGTTGTTAAGATCAGTGGTCTGTGGTGGTATGCATGTTTGAGTGACTCTACTGTGTCATGGACATACCATTATATCACATTAGTACTACCACTTGTTTGTTTGCATGAATGCATAACGATACATGTCAGGATTTCATGGCAATATAACATTTTCACTGGCAATGTCAGGGGGCTTGTGACCATGTGGCAGATGTGCTGAGTGCTAACATGTACTTATACAAGGTGCTCAGTGTAGTGTTTGGCGTGTGTATAATATCACAATGACCACTTACATGCTCATTGACACTAGACTTTGCACTGCTGTACTTCCTATGCACATGAACTTAGTTGCATTACCAGCAGTTGCTTTTCCATTCATTTTAACAGATCACTTCTTAATTTACACATCAATTGCAGATACTTCAGACAATATCCATTGCTATTAGATGTGGCAGATGCATGCAATACTCAGCTGTGTGTAAGGAATCCACTCTTAAGTGTGCTGTTTGTAAGTGTTGTTATCCTTATGGCCAATACCTATGTCAGCCAGGGATTTTTTATTCAAGTGTATTACATTTGGCACAGTGAGTTTCCACACAAGTTGTCAACCATACAGAATTATTCTTTGGGATCCATACCCATTAGGATTTGACGGTGCAGATTCCCTTCACGGTGTTCTACTAGATGCTTGTGTCAAACATCTTTGTGTGTTGCACCTAGTAAATACACAGCTCAGTGACAACATTGATGGTATGGGTTTGTTTCTTGCAGGTGTATTTCTGTCTATATTTTTCCAGGAATGTGTTGCTACATGCCATCTTCCTCTTTCTTCATTCCTATCATTCATGACTGTGCTCATTTTCATCAGCACACTTCCCCTGCCTAGTGTATGTTTCATGGTATTTGCCCTTGCTGTCTCCACCCTTTCATTATTTCATTCTACATATAATTGCTGTAGTATACAATGCACTCAGTAGACTTTTCTTCAGTGCCATTGCTAACATTTTGGTGGTCCTCAGCAGGTTTCATGTTGGGGGCCCTACCCAGGAGAAAATGTGACCACATTGCCTTTCACACCCCCTACCCTGTCAAGCTCATCCAGCACCATTTAATGAAAACTGTATAGAGTTACTACTTTCAGGCCATTAAAAAGACTTAAAATGCCAAGGTACACACGCTGACTGTCATTTAGTACCAATGTTACATTATGACAAGACCCTGTACCACAGCAAGGTAGCCACTCTCAGATGTGCATGCACACACTGACTGGTATTTACTACCAGTGTTACATTATGACAAGCACCTGTACCACAGCAAGGCAGCCACTCACAGAGGTATGCACGTACACTGGCTGGCATTTAGTACCAATGTTGTTAAATTATGACAAACCTCTGTACCGCATCAAGGTAGCCAGTCCCACAGAGGTACACAAAGAAACCCACGCTGACTCCAACACACTGGACACAGACACACAAGACAAAGACAGCAAAACAGCAGGACTGAAGAGAGACAACCACACAGACTCCCTCCCACAGGACAGAGACACACAAGACAGACAACTACACAGATTCTCACACACAAGACATAGACACCCACTCATGAAGACAGCACTACAGCAAGACTGAAAATTAACACCTACCCAGACTCCCACATACAGGACAGACACCGATACAAGATAAAGACAGCAGTATAGCAAGAGTGAACAGACACACAGATTCCCTCACACAAGACAGAGACATGTAATGAATCTTGCACATTTGTTGTCTGGCTGGTTCAGTAAATTCCAACTGGTCATATAGACACCCTGTGTCATCATCCATGCCCAGCCTTATCCACTTTATGTATACTTAAAAGAAGCTTAGTTTTTACAGCCTACAAACTATTTGCTACTTGAATAGTCAGTTGCAGAATTTTCCTTATTTCAGTACTACCAAAATGTAACACACCCTAACTTTCTCCATTCTGTCTGTTGACAACCTTCACCTTCACAGTATTCTATTTCCTACACATAATCCATTCTCTGTTACATTCCAAATTTATGACAACCTTAATTATTGTCATACTCCAAATTAGTTCAAATAAACTAGGTTTATTTAAACATGCATCTGCTTTTCCTGCTCTATAAAATGGATTAATCCAAAGAAGTGACTTCAATAAGCACCTCTCATGTCATCATTGTGTTGGTCTACAAACTTGAGGGTGTTCCCAGCTGTACTTTGAGCTTTCGTTTTATTTGTAATAACACACAACATTAAGGTAGATGTACATGTTTTACTGTGACTTGTTGCTTTATACCCTTGTACCTAACTGCATGCAGCTTACATATGTTTTCACATATGTGGCACTTGATGTAAGTGCAGACAGCACAAGCAAGTTTTTACATGCATCACTTGTAGTGCTTTAAAGCAGATTGCACATGTATGTTTTCACATTACTTTGACATGATACAAATGTGAATAGCACATATGTGTCCTAACTTTGGTAGCCCACTATGGATATGCCCATCTAAAACTTTCTCAGTCTGATGAATGCTGGCTGCAAGCCAAGTGGTATCAGTTGGGGTGTGTCATAAAGATTAGTGACAGTATTCAAAGTACCAGAAGGGGAGGACTGAACAACAGCTAGTCTAATCCTCCCCTTTTCATAGCTGAACTTAGAGAAACATGCAACGGATCAAACATTTCATCACTGCTACTGCAGAAGAGAGGTCTCTATTTGTACCACGGTGTTACTTCTTCCTGCTCAAACAAAAATAATGTTATGTGCCCTGCTACATAATATCCCAGTTCATTTTTAAGTAATTTGTTTTTCATTTATTTCTAATTTGCTTTGTTTTCTTTATTTTAACATTTCATATGCAGTAAGGAAATACAAAAAAGTTGCAGAATTTCTGACTGCAACAATGAAAAATAAAGCAGCATGCTGGTCAGAAAAATAATTGTGAGGTTAACTGGCTTAATCAATAGTGCTATTGGGAAGATAAAATATTCATTTATTTGCTATCAGGTGATATATGGCATATTGCATCCAAGCAATTCCAGACAGTGTTAATAAACATTTTATTTTACTTCCCCTTATTTTTTTATGTCATCTTCCTGTTCTTCTTTGCCCAACAACTTTTATCTCTTAGTAAATAATGTTATAGCCTATGATCCTGTGATGCCACTGCCACCAGCTGCTTTTACCCACATCAGGTCACAACAAATGTCATGACACAGAAGGCCAGGATGCATAGATACTTGTTGGATCTATCTGTGTGCACCCCTCCAGGAATCCATATAGACATCCATGTTTAAAAAACAAAACAAAAAACGTATTCCCTAGTTGGCTGCTGCAGCCAGTCAGAAAACTAAAACTTACTTCCCTGACTGCTACAGCCAGTCAGGTCACTTACTTCACTGAAACAGAGATGACTGAGTGCTGATTACAGCAGGCAAGTTAAAAAAAAAAAAAAAAACAGTATCTGATGGTGACGTTATACAACCATGTGAACATCAAGAGGAAGCACTGAGAAAGGAGTGGAAGAGACTGAGAAACATTGGCTGCTTCAAGTGGGGGCCCTCATATGTGGGGAGAAAATTGAGGGCTCCTCATGGCTGAGGGTTCAGCTGGTGCCGAACACCAGCTATGCTTCTCTTTACTGTGTTAATACTGCTGCTATTACTGTATTTTCACCCTTGGTAGTCTCTTTGGCTGTTGGCTCAATCTGGCCGAGCATGTTTGCTCGTAAACAAATGAGTGCTTCTTGCTTCTGTGCTCATGCTGCTCTGCATAGTTTCTTAGTGGCAGCACTGTTGGTGGCAATAAAACTGTGCGTGCATTCATGTAAGCATGATGAACAGTGTGAATATGTGATTGGCACTGCTGCTCATTGCAATAACTTTTAAACTCCATGTAGGCTTTGCACAAAGCCTGCCCAGAGAGTTTCCAAGCATGTCTAGTCTTTTGAATAGTATTTAATAGTAAGCTGACAAGTTTGCATCCCACCACTTTAGCTAATATCTGCAGTTCAGGCATTTAAAGTTAAATTTAGGCGCATGGTAAACATAATTCGGTAAACTTTGAACAACCGGGGAACTTGTATAGTATGTACTGAATACATAATTTCTCAGCTTCTTCTATTATTGCTATCATCAATCAATGCAAGGAAATGCTCAGAATTATGATATGAACCTGAATTCTGAACCAGATATGCTCAGAATTAGTCCAAAATGATAAAGAAATCACTGAACCCACAGACATTGCCAACATACTGGCAGACAGGTTCAGTGCAAATTTCTCCCCTCCCTCCCCCCAAAAGGAGAAATATCTATCCCACCAGAGTCTAGCCTCCCAAACATCTCAGATGCCCAGGTGAGAGCTGCTCTCTCTAAAGCAAAAAACACAGCATCAATGGGACCGGACGGTGTCCCCGGCTGTGTGCTACACAAACTCAATGAGGAACTAAACCCACACATAAGGCTGCTGTTTAATCTTAGCCTTACTACAGGATACGTACCCAAAGAATGGCGTATGGCAACTGTGGTCCCACTCCACAAAGGCGGTGCTTCTGCGGACCCTGGAAATTACCGCCCCATAAGCTTGACGAGCCTTGTCTGCAAAGCTATGGAGAGGATCATAATGGAACTCATAAATAAAGACATTGGGGACCTACAGACACTGGATCCTACCCAATTTGGCTTTGTCAAGGGCAGATCCTGCCTCTTGAACTTGGTCGACTTTGTCGAAACAGTCACTAAGGCCATTGATGAGGGTAAGGCAGTTCACACAGCCTACCTTGACCTAGCAAAAGCGTTCAACACAATACCCCTCTTGGGCATCATAGAAAATCTCACCAGCTTAGATGTAAACCCATATGTCACAAGATGGGTTGCAAACTGGCTCAAGGACAGAACACACAGGGTTAGAGTTGCTGGTGCCATGTCAGACTCTAAGCCAGTCACGAGTGGTGTCCCACAGGGCTCAGTCCTCTTGTTCGGCATTTATTTTTCTGAAGTGCAGGCAAACATAGGGGGATTGTGGCTGACAAAATTTGCAGATGACTGCAAACTGGGCACCATAATTGACACTCCATCAGACACAGACATCCTCCAGAAAGTCTCATAGAAATGGATAACTGGTGCCAGAGCCATGGCCTTAAGCTAAATGCCAAAAAATGTATAGTCATACCCTTTGGGAAAAACAAGGTAACACCTAATTACCACATAGGTGGTAATCCATTAAACACAGAAGAAGTTATCAGGGACCTGGGGACCCAAGTTGACAATAACCTCTCTTTTGACACTCACATTGCCAAAGTGGTTAGAAAGACCTTCTACATTGCCCACCTGATCATGAAGGGATTCACATCCAGATCAGGAGAGGTCATTGTACCCCTGTACTCTTCACTTATCAGACCAATGATTGAGTACAATGCCCCATTTGGAATGTACCTTACCCGACACCTGCAGCAGTTGGAAAGACCCCAAAAGTTCCTCACCAAAAGGATAAAGGGGCTCAAACATATGTCATATGATGCCCGACTGAAGAAACTCCAGCTCTATTCAGTCGCATACCGTCTGCTCAGGGGTGATCTGTGCTTGACATACAAGGCCATGTCCAACCCGGAATTAATGGACATGCTCCACCTCAAAAAATCCAAATCCACCAGAGCCACGAGAGTAAGGGACTTAAACCTCAACACGGATATAAATAGGACGTGCTGGAGGGACAGATTCATCACCCAGAGACTCCCTACACTATGGAACAGAATCCCAGTCCATGTGAGGCAGAGTCCCTCACTGACTCTGTTCAAGAGAAATCTTGACGAGTGGATGGGAGATCGTAGGTTTACCCCAGGAATCATCTCTGTATCACTGCTGGACAGAGGCACAGCAAACTAATGGGTATAGTATTCTCATCCTAAGGGGTGGTGAAAGCCACACACACTCTGGCTAGGCTTATAAATGTCCTAGGGCAGATAGCCTAGTATGAACCTATGAACCTAAGAACCTATGAAAATAACAAGCAAAAATCTGTAATCATCTTCTGTTTCAAACATATTTTAGATTTTGAATCACAAACTGAAATTGTTACTATTTTTTTATAAAGGTATTATTTTTTAAAGTAATTTTTTGCTTTTCTCAAGCATCTACTCTAATGAGTTTAAAGTTACATATACTGTTCTGTTGATTACTTCCCAATTTCCTTGAAAGATTTTATTTATTTTGTCAATATTTGTTTATATTTATATTTAATGTTTATTGACAAAGAATGACCAACTAAATTAGACTAAAGTTAGTGGAGTCTGATGGAGAAAAGCATCAGTGACATTACAATATCATCCTCCATTATACATAATACAATGCAAAACAGAATGAGCTACTTTCTATGGTACAATGATTGACTCCTTCAGCCCCAATTTGACAACTGTGACAACTTGAAAAAGTAATATAACCATACAGTGTTTTGTGACAATTAGAAAATTTGACTAAGCTCCTCAGTGGTCTCCTGGAGCTCATGTCTTGTAACTGCCTATGAACTATGAGTGTAAGTTATTAACAAGAAATTAACATATAATGTCTGTATTCAGCAAAAAGAGGAATGCAGAAGATATGTATATGTTAAAACTAATACATGAAAATGCGTATATAGCAAACACAGAACTTACAGTACTTGCTAAGGCAACTAGCAATACTATCTAGAGAAAAAATCGCGTCACAAGGTAGCATATTTACAAACAAAAATATTAAGACTGAGCTTTTAGTAATGTAATAAGTGGGGTACTACAAAATACACTTATAAGATTATTGAGTGGCAGTAATTACAAGACTTATATGTCATGGAACAACATGCACCTCATCAGTACTCACACTCACGATGTATTTCTTGATTTAAGAAAGGAAAAGAAGGGCAGACCTGGAGTGAATTTAACGAGCCTATCAAATTATCATGTTGTTTCTCAAAGGATGCAGTTGGGTTTCTGTCTATTTTACTTGAAAGGGGAGTCTGTTACAGAGGTAGGCATACCTCTCAGCTATACAGATTTTTACAGAATGTCCAAATTTTTACCTCTTATTTTTGGTCTGTGTCTTGTAAAGTGTTGGTTTTCTGGCAAATCACTGGCTAATCGTTGAGGGCAGAATTCAGAAACAATAACAGCTATTTGAAATTCAGACTTTCTTTCAGGCAATTCATGCTAGTGAAAAAAAATGGTGTTCTGTCAACTTTGTAAGTTTGTAAGAGCAATATTTAAAAATTGTCCCTATTTTTGAGTCATTGCCCCCTATTTATAGCTTTGTCCAGAGTTCTTGCTCTAATTGGTTGAAAGGTATGGAGGTAGGTAAACACTGGGTAAAATACATGTCCTTCCAGCATGTTTTATTTATATATTCATGGAGGTTTGAATCATTGGCTCTAGTATTGGTGAAGCTATTAGTCTTTTGGAGATGCATGATATTAAGAAGTGGGATCCTTTATGAAGGTAAGATATAGATCACTACCATATCTCAGTGGCAAAAGAAACACACGAGACTCCTGCAGCAGACCACACCTGAAATGATCAGACTGAAAACAGCACAGTTGAGTAACCAGGTATAGTTTAATTTGATTTATAGTTTAATATAGCAATAACCCGTGCCTGGGTGTGGGTAATGCTGGATTTACCCACGGTTGGTATGGTTTGGTCACGAGGGCGAAGCCCGAGTGGCCCAACAAAGCCATCTGTGGGTAAATCCAGCATTACCCACACCCAGAAGTGGGTTATTGCTATTATACAATGACATTGTTTAAGAAAAAAAATAATTACTTTTCTTAAATAATGGCATTGTATAATGCCTCCTTGCTGCCCTTCCGCAGCTGTCTGGTATTCTGCGGCAGTTCTGATGTACTGCGCATGCGTATGCCTACGCAGTACATTAGAGCTGTGGGCAAAAGCAACGGAGAAAGCAAGATCTCCCTTGCTTTTTACAAACTGTTTCTCTATGTTAAATGGGTTTAACATAGTGAGACAGCTTTAAAGAAAGCAACGGAGATCTTTGTTGCTTTTTTTTAAAGCTGTCTCGCTATGTTAAACCCATTTAACATAGCGAGATAGTTTTGAAAAAAGCAATGGAGAAAGCAAGATCTCCGTTGCTTTTTACAAACTGTCTCGCTATGTTAAAGGAGTTTAACATAGCGAGACAGCTTTAAAAAAAGCAATGGACAATCTCCGTTCCTTTTTTTAAAGCTGTCTCGCTATGTTAAACTCCTTTAACATAGCGAAACAGTGTGAAGCAATGGAGATCTTGCGTTTTCCGTTGATAAAAAAAAAAAAAAAAGAGTTATAGTAATGGAAAAAGTCCCAGCGACCAGACCTTTTTTCATTACTATAACTCTGATTTACAACGTGCATGCTGACCAATCAGCGTGCACATTTTTGAATATTAATGGGGGGTCATTGTATAATCTGATTTTATCTCTGATGATGCCTTTATTGAAGGAGAAATCACTTAGAAATTAAACTAAACTAGAAATTAAACTATACTTGGTTATTCAACTGTGCTATTTTCAGTCTGTTCATTTCATTGTGGTCTGCTGGGGGAATCTGGTGTGTTTCTTTTCCCACTGGAGTTTCACCTTACATTGGGCAGCTTACGACTGGTCATTCCCAAACCATAAGTGAACTTTGATAGTATACCTAATCTTGTTAAGTTTTTTTTCTGTGCGGAACCTCTTATATCTTCCAGAATCATTTCTCCATTTCTCCCACTCCCTAAACATTGTGGATATCCTTCCAAGGGACAGCAATATTCAATGCCTTGCTGTCTGAAGAAGTGTCCTCAAACAGAAGATGGTGCTGTTAGTTTTTTTTTTTTTTTTGAATTTCCAATATCAACAAGTTTGATATAAATAGCAATACTCATAAATAATTAAATGTGTTACCTGAAGTACTAATGTAAGAGCCTGATGTGTTATGTTCTGCCAACATCTTTTCAAATAGTGCCCAATGCAGTAAGAAAACTTACTATAAGTAAACTATGTGTTCTTCTCTTATTCTGTGCTGAATGAGGTTTGGACCTCACCATCTAATACTACTGTCGGTTTTGGACTCTATAAGCGAAAATATTTCAGGCAGATATCTGTAAAAACAGCAAATGAACTCAAGATATGTAAATTCAGTATGCCTGGCTATACTCTTGCATAAGGTAAACTCTTGCAGAAAGGGGAATTTATCTTTTGTGACAATTGTACAACTTTAAATGGAATCCAGCAACTTATACACATAACAATACAATAAAGTTGGAATAGATCTAAAATTATTAAGGATATAACATTAATTTTTGACCTTGTAAATGCCTTAACCATTATGCCAACCCCTCCCTTTATATACAAAAAAGTGTCCTGTGACTTTACGAAACATGTCCACAAACATTATATATGGACTACCATCTATGACTTACAAGATAATAAAGTAGAATATGATGCATATAATGTTCTTATATCATATCAGCCCTCATGCCTGTCAACCATTAAACATTCTTACAAACAGACATGCTGTGGGGCCATCACTCAGACAGCCATTAGGGAACTTGTTTTTTTTGATGGCATCTTAGCAATAAAACATTGATCATTTTTGGTCTAACAATGCCCCGATGTAGACAAGACAACATGCATCACCCCAAGGGCCACCTATGCCCCTTTGTAAGTGCAACAGCAGCCACCATCCCTCACTTGGGTTACCACTCTAATGACTTCCTGGCACTGGATCTCCAGATCAAGGCAACTCTCCCTCTCCAGCCATGGCTCTGTCACTAGAGCAGCAATGTCAGTTAGGTAGCAAACACCATCACTCCCTCCACTGACCACAGGAAGGTCATGCCCAACTCCCTTGCCTATGCCATCAAGCAGCTGAGCTGTGAATTAAACTCTGGTCATTTGGCTCCAGTCAGGGCTTTGTCCTCTCTACCACTTATGCAGGCTTCCACAAATTACTTTAGCAATTTTTCATTTCATTCTTTTAAACATTATATTTCAATGGCTCTGCAAGCATGCCTACTCCATCCATCAATCCATAAAACCCTTTTCCAATTTTGCACATAGGTTCAGGATTACCTAGAGCCTATATTTTATGTTGGCAGGTGGCTAGCCCTGCAATAATTTTCTTTCATACCACACATGCACTCAGTGTCTCCCATCTGGCCAATTTATTCACAGTTCATAGGTTCATACTAGGCTAAATGCCCTTGCGGAGCATTTTAAGCCAAACCAATTTCCCTTGATGAGGATCAAGCTCTGTACTGCTTGTCTTTGAGGTTGTGACCTTAACCATTATGATCTGCAAACCCACAGCCCAAATTATCTGTCAGAAGTGGGATTTGAGCCCACACCTTCATCTGGAGATCAGAATTCCCATGAGCAAAGGAAGGAACTTAAGCCTTGAGTATGGCATCTTAAACCACTCGGCCATCCTGACATTCATTCATTTTTATCTAGCTGCATATCTGTTAGTTTAGAGTGTCCACTCTACCTAACGTATGTCTTTGGAATATGGGAAGAAACCAGAGCACTCAGAGAAACCAACATAAACACAAAAAAACATAGATACTCCACAGGGAAGACTCCCCAAGTGAGAATTGGACAAGAAAACCTTTTGCTGAGACACAACCATGCTATCAACCACCTAATGACATTTTGCATTTATTAACGGAATTTATGCCATGCAAATGATGTAACCACTACACGAATTACAAGTACACCAGCCATACATCTGTTCACCATTGTCGGTCTAATGAATATCCTGCAGTTCTTAAATTTTGTGGAAGTCTTTGACCTGATTCAACTTTTTTCTGATTCAAATAAACATTGCTGCACAGATATTCTTCAAAATGCATTCAACATGTGTATTAATACTCATACAAATGATACTCCCACACATCTTGGAAATCAGTGGCGTTTACATAGAGGATTATAATCAGGCATATTAATTTACTTAAACATCAGAGTGAAACGAACTGTAAGAGGTGAATCTTGACATCAATTTTGAGAAAATGTATTAAGTTGTGACAGTAGACACCTAGTCATAATTCTTTATGATGCATGAAGCTGTATTTGTTCCGATAACTAAGAATAACAAACAAAACAAAGTAATGAAAAGCTTAGCATAGTTACAGAGTCAGCAGACAGAAGTAAACCCCCAGATTTACTATTCCTGAGTGCAAAACTAGCTTAGTCCTGCATGGAGGCGGCCGTTTAGGAGCAGGACAGCAGCACGCCATGCATAATAATGAGGCGCACTGCCTGAGCTCCTAGACTTACATGAAGCATGTAAGAGTGCAGGGGGTGTGTCTGAGAGCAGTACTCTAGAATATACACGCCCCCGCAATGAAGAACAGAAGAAAGGGGTAGGAAATGAGTGAGATCACTCATAGGTGTCCACATATCCCCACCAACAGTTCCCCTTGTGTACAACTGCAACAGTATACATAAATAAAATGAACAAACCCTTTATTTATTTTTTTTAATTCCCATGAAAGCTAACTGTAGATGGGAGTGTGTGCCAATCGCTTAGCTACGGTTAATGCAGCTTAAATGGCTGAAGAGGATAACAAGAAAGATATATGCAAATTAAGCAGCATAGCAATAGTGTAATGGGCAGAGCATTCGCCTTACGAACAGGTTCTAGTCCCACAACAGCCGACTCCATTTTCCATGGCAAAGCACATTATGAGTAATATTTATGTTGCATAACCCACTAAATAACATATTTACTGCAGTAAATGCACGTGAGGTGTCAGTGTCATAATGAATAAGGCAATAGTAAGCAGGTTTAAGCACAAATAAGCAGTAGTAAGCATATTTAAGCACTAGTAAGTGGGCTTAAGCCTGTTTGCATGGCAGTAAGCAATGCCTACACTGGTTAAGCAGTTCTATAGCTAGCTTTCTGTAAGCAGATGTAACAGCAGGTTAGCATTGCTTAGCGTCACACAAACTCGCTTACAAATGCTCAGAAGTGCTTTAATCACTCTGTATCCAATGACCCTTGTTCTGTCCATCAACAAAATAAACAACCATGCAGGTCTCGATCCCAGGATCCTATACACCATATTCAAAGTAGTTAACCACCAAGTCATCACAGAAGTACAGAAGAACGAGGCATCAGTAAACAAGTCTTCACCATAGTAAAACCAAACTGAACCTGTGACAGGAATCAGTATACAGTCATATGTTCCATAACCCACTACATAACATAAATATGTGAACTGGAGCACAGCAGTAAGCCCAGAAGTGAGGTGTAATTGTAATAAAGTATTGAAGTCCCCAATAAAACACAAGGACCCCATAGAGTGTATATACACATTAATCATGGATACCAGGCAGATATATAAGATGTAATGAATAAGAAATCAATGCCAAAAAGCAAATATAATGCAAAGTCTAATGTAAGCAACGCTAAGCATTGCACAGGCCAGTAAAGGAGGTTTAAGCAATGTGTACACCACCTAACTCATTGTGCCCAGTGGTATACCCCTTTAAACAATGCCAACCTTAGGTAAGTGGGTTTGCCCATAGCTTAGCCTTTTCAAAACTGGCCAATCATGGAAAGGTGCAGGAAATCAGCCCTATGTAAACCCAAGATGTGGGAATACATCTCATAACTGGTTGTAGCTTCCCCTTGCAGGCACTATGGCAGTAAGGGAAGAAGGTGTGCGCTTTCAGGTGCAATGCTGGTGCATCCAGGAGTCCATGGTCATGGCAGGATTCCTTGTCAAAGACCATGATCACAGACTGCGGCAGGACAAGTACCAAATCTCCCAATATAAGGCAGAGGCCTGGGACCATCTCACCCATGACCTCACCAGTGCCACTGGCATACCCTGAACTGGTGAGCAGGTCAGGCACCACTATGTCGACCTGAAGTGGCATAAGGGGGGCCTCTTGGAGGAGTGGCTGTAAGAGGCTAGAGCGGCAGGGGATTTTCCAGTCATGTGTAAGTATCATCCCAGTATGTGTGTAATAATTGCCAGCTCAGGTATATCATGGATAGGAATGGCTAAATATTCCTCTTATGTCCCCCACAGCTGCAATGGAGTGGGCCACGAACCAGGAGGCCCACATCAGTTGCCTGGCGAGGTTGTGACGTGAGGCAGGTCAGTAATACTCATGCATTTATTGTCATAGGAAATAAAACTAAAAGTAGTAGTAAATTAATTGCCTGTATAAAACCTGTATCATTCAAGGCAAGTACTGCATACACTGGAGAAAATGGCAGGAAGAGCCTCATATTGTTTGTACGTCAATAAAAGTGGAATAGCCTGACAAAACAGGTCCAACTGCTGGACTGCATGTGTATATTTTGGTATCATACGGTAATGCAGATTTGCAATCGTGTAATTGGACTGTTGTATTAAGCACTGCTACCCACACCGTGTACCATAAATTGAATGTGTAGGAATGTCTGTATATGACAGGTGTAATCCCCAGAGGCCATTAAATACAACTGAGAGACACATAGACAGTAAACAGGGAAAATGCAGATAACAAAAACCGAATAGCACATGTAACTGAGATGTGAACTGTTGCTTTTTGAGCACACACAGCCATGGTTCGAATCCTGCCAGTGGTAGTAGTCTGCATACAGAATCATACCCCACAACTGTACAGATATGTCCAGAATGTCTATTAAAGTGGCCCATATCTGTTGCCTATCAACCTGTCCCCCTGGGAAATCAGTGGGATGATCCCAGATGTATAGGCAGCAAACAGGAAATACAACTGATTGACACATATCTATGAGAACAAAGCTGGCACACTATCAACTCCCCAATACCTTATGTGACTAAGAAGCCAAGTATGTCCCATTTACACCCTAACTTGTCAAGCTGTGGTCAGAGTGTGTACAATAACAGTGTGAGATGTATGTGCATAATAGTAATGTGGAATCTGGTGCTGTGTGTGGGAACATTCAGGTAGTGTTGGTGACGCCAGTGCCCTGGCCTAGCAATCAAGGAGCCTAAATCCTCACCACTAACACCAGGGAGGTTGTCTCCTAGAAGATGAAAGGATAACTAATACACACAGTAAAGTGCAATTTCCCTTATGTGCACACAGAGATTACAGTCAGTCTGGGGCTGGTTGCTCCCTTGCTCACCAGGTCCACAATAAGACTCCTGACTGGCACAGCTATAGGGTCCAGATCTCAGCCTAGCTGGCAAACTAACCTCCAGTACCCTTTCTGTCCCACCAGTGCTTCATGTCCCTGCCCAGGTAGCTGACACACACCCACACTTTGAGATAAGTATTTACACAACTTCACAGACACTCCTGGGAAAGGCTGACACAGATTCTCCAGCAGTGCCCCTTTACCCAGACTATACAGTAGTAATTCCTGCCACCACCAGCTTAATATAATTATCAGCTACTCAAAGGCCCATAAAAGGGTGTCCAATTATTACGGTGCAATATTATTATCCAATTGGTAATGTGACTATTCAGTCTAAGGCTTATTAGACTGGCCTATTACCATGAACTCTATAAATATGCAATGCACTCTAGAACCTACTTCTCTACACAAACCAGCCACAGATAAAGGTTTTTAAAATATTTAATAATAAATAATTAAAACACAAGACAATAATACTACAACACAGAGATATCTTGGAGTTCAGAGATCACACAGAAACTTAAAACAATACAGTAGGACAGGTTTGATGTCAAAGAAAAACACAATGTAACTTTCTAATCTTTAGCTATTCTTAAGAGAAAACACAGTGCTATAATCCTACTTACATACATAAAGCATAAGCAGTGCTGGATTAGATATCCAAGATCAAAATGTTTCTCAGTCTCTCCCTCAACAACAGTGTTTAAACACTAACCAACTCTAAGGCCTTCCCAAATTACATAATTTTGACACTTAGTCTGAAGTTCCCAGGCCACAAACTGCATTATTTAGCAAGCTAACACTTGCTCAGGAGACTACAACAATAAAAGGCAATTCACATATACACTCTAGCAGAAACCAGAGCAATAAAGCACCTTCCACATGTAAAATCTTGCCCTTAACTTTAACCTTAAAACAATGGGCCTGAAACCTTCATCCAGACTCACTGGAGTCGACTAGTAAAACATCAAAGAGATTCATAAGGTCTTTTAAACTTCAAAAGACACATTTGAAATGCTTGGCTGGGTTTTCCTACAGCAGATGGCAATGTTGCAAAAATCTTGAAGTTCACATTTTACAGTGTATTCTTTCATTTAAAAACACAAGCCTGTATTTTACATTTATTTATACAATTGATAGAATTATGTATCAAATTATATTTGACTAGGCTGGCAGCCTTTGCCCATCTTCCTCCAATCTTCACACGCTTCCCCCATGGGGAACTCAAGCAAGTTTTTTAAGTGCCCCTTGAGAAACATCACTTGAGAGTGTGAGGTCTATCCGGGTGTACCTCACCCCTTTCCCTGTCTTGAGAGCCCATCTGCATTGGCATTGCTACTCCCACTGTGGTGCTGCACTGACATATCATATGCTTGCAACCCCAGGCTCCATCTTAGCAACTTGGCATTTTGCTCTGTTTAACCATGTTAGATGGTTGTGATCTGTCATCACAGTGAATTTTCTTCCATACAGATAAGGCTGAAGTTTTTGTAGTGCCCGCACTATGGCTAGATATTCCTTTTCTACAGCTGCATAGCATTCCTCCCTGGGTTGGAGCCTACAACTGAGATAAACCACTGGGTACTCTTCTCCCTCTGAAGAAATCTGGCTAAGTACAGCCCCCACCCCATAGTTTGAAGCATCCACCTTCACAACAAATTATTTGCTATAGTCTGGACTGGCTAACACAGGGGGTCCTCCCAAAGCTTCCTTAAGCTTCTGAAATGTCTGCTCACATGCTGGAGTCCACACTACCTTATCTGGCCTGATCTTCCTTGTCAGGTCTGTGAGGGGAACAGCTATGGTACTATAACTGGGAACAAACTTTCTGTAGTACCTTGCTGTCCCTAAGAATGCCCTCACCTGCTTTTTCGTAACAGATGCAGGCCATACCTGAATGGTTTCCACTTTGGCAGGTTCTGGCCTTATCTTATCACTTCCCATTCTATGTCCTAGGTAGGAGACCTCTGCCATACCCACCTGACATTTGCTCAGCTTAATGGTCAACCCTGCCCTCTGTAGTCTGCCCAGTACCTCCCTGACATGCTGAAGGTGCTCTTGCCAGGAATGGCTGTAGATAGCAATATCATCCATGTAAGCAAGGGCAAACCCTCCTGCTCCTGATAAGATATGATCTACCAGCCTCTGGAAAGCCTCTGGAAAGTCACTGGGGCATTCTTCATCCAAAAGGGCATCTTTGTGAACTAATACAAGCCAAAAGGAGTCACAAAGGCTGACTTCTCTCTAGCACTGGGAGTCAAAGGCACCTGACAGTAACCCTTGGTAAGATCAATGGATGTAAGATAATTAGACCTACCCAGCTGCTCTAGGATCTCATCTGTCCTAGGCATGGGGTAAGCATCTGCCTCTGTGTGACTATTTAATTTCCTATAATCCACACAGAACATGGTGCTGCCATCCTTCTTTGGCACCAGTACCACTGGGGAGGCCCAGGGACTTTTGGACTCCTGAATCAACCCTAGTTCCAACATCTCCTGTACCTCTTCCCTCAGAGTCTGTTTGACTCTTTCAGCCACCCTATAAGGGGCTTGCCTGATAGACCTTTGGGGTCCTGTATCCACCTGGTGCTGCACTAGGTGGGTGTTCCCTGGTTTCCTGGTGAACATGCCCCCAAACTCCTGCAACACTGCTCAGATTTCTCGAACCTGGTTAGGAGATAGCTGCTGGGACATTGCTACCCCTTCCACCAAGGTGTCAGCCCGAGCCTCACTGAGGATATTAGTCACAAGATCTCTCTCAGACTCCTCCTGAAATCCACTGCAAATGCTCAGCACAAGGGCCACCTTATCATGGTAATGTTTCATCATGTTAACATGGTACAATTTGTGCCCCTGCCTTCTGCCTAGCAGTTCCACCATGTAGTTAACATCACTTACCTTTCTTACCACCTTGTATGGTCCCTCCCAAGCTGCTTTCAACATGTTGTGTCTGACAGGAATGAGAACATTCACCTGCTTTCCTACAGCATACTCTCTAGCTCAAGCATTCCTGTCATACCATGCCTTTTTCTGTTGTTGGGCTTCTGCCAAGTTCTCCTGGGCCAAGCCCATGAGTTCCCTGAGCCTTGTCCTGAGGTTCAGGACATATGCCACAACAGACTTCTTGTGAGACTCACACTCACCTTCCCACTCATCTCAAATTAAATCTAGAGGTCCCCTCACCCCATGCCCATAGAGCAACTCAAAGGGTGAAAAACCTGTGAATTCCTGGGGAACCTCTCTCTAAACAAACAACAGATGGGGCAAATATTTGTCCCACTCCCTCTTAAACTGATCTGCAAATGCCCATAGCAAGGACTTGATTGTAGAGTTTAACCTCTCAACAAGACCATTAGTCTGGGGATGGTGTGGGTGGTCTTCATGTGCTTCACCACACAGGACTTCCACAGACAAGCCAGCAGGTCTGACATAAAATTGGCAGCTCTGTCAGACAGTATTTTTTTTGGGAAACCTACCCTGCTGAAAATCTTTAGCAAAGCATTTGCCACCTTGTCGGCCTCAATGGAGGACAAAGCCACTGCCTCAGGGTATTGTGTAGCATAATTTACAATCACTAGGATATCCTTTTTCCCTGAGGAACTTGGGGTACTCAGAGGACCCACAATATAAATTGCTACCCTCTGAAATGGTTCTTCAATCACAGGCAAAGGCATCAAAGGAGCTCTCACCTTGTCTCCTGCCTTACCTACCTTTTGGCACTGCTCACAGGTCCTGCAGTATCCTGTTACATTTCTGGAAATTCAAGGCCAATAGAAGTTTTGCATAATACATTCTCTCACCTTCTAGCCCTCCCTCAGGGGTCCACTCCCTGTACAGTAACCATTTGTTGCAGTATACAGATTCCCCCTTCCCTTGAGAATCAGATGCCTCCCTAGCTACCTGCCTCAGGCCTTGCAGTGTAGGGTCTGAGAGCTGAGCCTGTCTCAAGTCTCTCCTTGTAACCCTTCCCAGCTCCCCTTCCACAGAAAGTCTGGCATCCTCTGACAGTGGTGCCTCACTGTCAGTCTGGGTGCTACTACTCACCTCTACCTTTGCAGTTACCCTGTCCATGGGAACATCAGTACCCACAAGCAGCTCTGGCTCACATTCAGTCTCACTGCTACAGCATAGCTCACTCCCTGAAGTAACCACCTCAGCAGTCCTGGCTGCAAGTATGTAGTCTGTCTGGGTCTCCCCCAGGCTACCAGACCCACATGCTTGTCTCCTAGCCTCACTGCATGTAACTGCATAAGTACATAATACTGCCTCATCCAAAGTCTTCCCTCTCAGGACATCTGCAGGATGGTAGTTCCATACCCCTGTTGTCTCAAGACAACCCACTGTTGGCATTTTGTCTTTCCCACTTACTGGCTCCTTCACCTTTGGTTCCCCACCTTGCCTCCATGGACATCTGTATGCCAGATGGCCCCACTGGTTACATTCAAAACATTTAACCCTAGCTCCTGGATGTGTACCTGGACTAGTGGCTTCCCCTGCTACTGGCGGATTCTGCTGGGGCAGTCTGTGTTGCCCATCATGGGTTCCTTTAGTCCCATGAGCAGTACTGGGGGTCCCTTTCCTGTGCAGGGCTGCCTAGCTTGCTAGGTATAGGTCACCCTTCTTCCCCAACCCCTCTGAAGTAACACACTGTCTATCAGCTAACCAGATCCTCATGTCCTCAGGCAAAATGCTAAGGGTTTGTTCCCTTACCAAAAGGTCTGCCAGCCCTTCAAAAGTGGTGACCTGACATCCACTCACCCAGCTATGAAAATAAGTGCTCAGTTCAGCAACATATTCACATACATTTTCATCTGCCTTGCATCTATGCTCACAAAACTTTTTCCTATACATTTCAGGTGTTAGCTTAAAACATTCCAAGTGTCTTTTTACAGCAGTATAATCAAAACTGTCAGTGTCATGCATTTTTGCTAAAGATGTTACAGCTTTACAATGGAGTAAGGAGGTCAGGAACTGTACCCAGAGCCCTTGGTCAACTTCATACTGTTTACATACCCATTCAAACATATGAATGAAGCTATCAAATTTATCCACCTCTTTAAACTGTGGAAGACATTTACTTGTGCTTCTGGGGTCTGGTTACTCCCTTCCCCATTACATCCATGACTCTGGCAAAGAGTCAGCATTTCCCTCTCATGCCTCCTCTGCTGTTCATTTTTCTCAGCTTGTAGACTCCTCATTTTCTCAGCTGCTTCTAGTTCCATATGCCTGGCCTCCAACTCAAGTCTCTTTAGCTCCAGCTGGATTTTTAAGTCCACTGCAGAAAGGTTGAGCTGTCCATTCTCCAAGGATATTGTATTTCAACTGTCAGTCTGATTGTCCTCCAAACTGTTGTTTTCTGATGCAGGTGTAACCAAGGCTGCAATCAGGTCTGCCATAGTCAGGTTTCCATGCACCAGTCCCCTAGCCTGGCACATCTCTGCCAGCTGGCTCTTTGTCAGCTTTCCATACTCCTCTGCTGACATGCTGCCTGCTCACCCTGACTAACACTAAGCTAACAAAATAAATAAAATAATTGTAATCTGAACTCTGAGTATACACTGCATGTCTGTTTAAAGTACAAAACCGTTTTAGAGATCACTGTACATAAGCTACAGGAATTCACTCTACCCACACCACTGCCAAACAGATATGTGAGGATATCTTAACCTAACCACTGCCACCAATATGTGATGCCAGTGCCCTGGCCCAGGAATCAAGGAGCCTCAGTCCTCACCACTAATACCAGGGAGGTCATCTCCTAGAAGACGAAAGGATAACTAATACACACAGTAAAGTACAATTTCCCTTAAATGCACACAGAGATCACAGTCAGTCTGGGGCTAGTTGCTCCCTTGCTCACCAGGTCCCCAATAAGACTCCCCACTGGCACAGCTATAGGGTCCAGAACTCAGCCTAGCTGGCAAGCTAACCTCCAGTACACTCTCTGTCCCACCAGTGCTTCATGTCCCTGCCCAGGTAGCTGACACACACCCAGACTTTGAGATAAGTATTTATACAACTTCACAGACACTCCTGGGAAAGGCTGACACAGATTCTCCAGTTGTGCCCCTTTACCCAGACTATACAATAGTAATTCCTGCCATCACCAGCTTAATATAATTATCAGCTACCCAATGCCCCTTAAAAGGGTGTCTAATTATTACTGTGCAATATTATTATCCAATTGGTAATGTGACTATTCAGTCTAAGGCTTATTAGTCTGGCCTATTACCATGAACTCTATAAATATGCAATGTGGTCTAGAACCTACTTCTCTACACAAACCAGCCACAGGTAAAGGTTTTTAAAATATTTAATAATAAATAATTAAAACACAAGACAATACTACTACACCACAGAGATATCTAAGAGTTCAGAGATCACACAGAAACTTAAAACAATACAGTAGGACAGGTCTGATGTTAAAGAAAAACACTTAATCTATCTTTCTAATCTTTAGCTATCCTTAAAAGAAAACACAGTGCTATAATCCTACTTATATACATAAAGCATGAGCAATGCTGGGTTAGATATCCAAGCTCAAAATGCTGCTCAGTCTCTCCCTCAACAATAGTTTTTAAACACTAACCAACAACTCTCTAAGGCCTTCCCAAATTACATCATTTTGACACTTAGTCTGGAGTTCCCAGGCCACAAACTGCATTATTTAGCAAGCTAACACCTGCTCAGGAAACTACAACAATACAAGGCATTTCACATATACACTCTAGCAGAAACCAGAGCAATAAAGCACCTTCCACATGTAAATTCTGGCCCTTAACATTAACCTTAAAACAATGAGCCTGAAACCTTCATCCAGACTCACTAGAGTCGACTTGCAAAACATCAAAGAGATTCATAAGATCTTTTAAACTTCAAAAGACACATTTGAAATGTTTTGCTTGGTTTTCCTACAGCAGATGGCAATGTTGCAACAATCTTGAAGTTCACATTTTACAGTGTTTTCTTTCATTTAAAAACACAAGCCTGTATTTTACATTTATTTATACAATTGATAGAATTATGTATCAAATTCTATTTGACTAGGCTGGCAGCCTTCGCCCATCTTCCTCCAATCTTCGCAGTGCTAATGAACATTCCTCCCACAGGTCTGTCAGATACCAACACTGTGCCCAGAAATACAAGAATGATACCCAGTACTGGTACTGTTCACAGTGGTATTGTATGGTATTGCGACTGATGCAGTTGCTCTGAATAACACATCACTGTCACCCACTCTGTCCTACAACATATAACTGTCTAGGAAATCTGTATAAGAGTGTTGTAATACAAGGTCAGAATGCAAAAGCACAGGGGATTAATAAGACAGAAAGCAGATAGAAGATATACAGCAATATCTATATAGCAGAAACAACTGTGATGGACAGTGTTTAAGTTGTAGCAGATACAGCCATGGTCTAAATTCTGGGAGTGGAAGTAGGCTGCATACAAAATCATACCCCACAACTGTACAGATGAGGCCAGAATGTCCAGTATATGGGCCCATATCTGCTGCCTTTCCCCCTGCCCCTCTGGTAAGTTTGTGGGATGATCCCTGATGTTTAGCCAGCAAACAGGGAACACAAGTGATTGTCAAACATTTATGAGAACACACCTGTCACTGTAGCACCCCCCCCCCAAAGCTGTTAGGACAGTAATATGTCAAGTATGTCCTATCTACACTCCCATGTTGTCAAGCTGTGACCAGAGTGTGTACAGTAACAGAGTAAGTATAAGAAACTGTAACTGGAAGTTAGCAGTGCTTACCTCCATGTAAACCCGCTTGCAACTGCTTTAAAGTGCCTTAATCTCTCTGTATCCAATGGCCTGTGGTCTGCCCAGCAAAAAAATAAATAGCCTCTCCAAGGATCAAACCCATGAGTCTGCACACCATAGCCAAAGTGATTTACCACTAAGCCATGTCATATATACATAACCTTCATTCATCCACAAACATATCATCCAGCCCAGTGATTCAAGAGTACAGAGAATGTATTCCAACATTTAGATGTATGTGTGTGCGTAAATATATTAATACCAAAACAGATACAACATATCTCAATATATATATATATATATATATATATATATATATATATATATATATATATATATATATATATATATATATATATATATATATATATATATATATATATATATATATATATATATAGGTATATATGGACATACATTTATAGATAACAATGGGAAAATAACTAAAATATATATGTCCACATGCACCATTAATGGGGTTGAGAGGCCTCAGACAATATACATCTTGTATGAATAGGTATACCCCCCTCACAGCCAAACACATCCACCCTGCAATACACTACCAAGTGTTGCAGATCCCATAATGAGGACCTGACATGACATGGGCACAAGATATTAACAGTACTAGATCCCAACTGTATGATGTCAAGCTGGTATTGGCAACATATCATGCAGTATAGTCTGGCTCCCATAGGAAATGTACAATGTGGAAGCTATCAACATCCCCAGGACACATATATGTACATACACATATATATATATATATATATATATATATATATATATATATATATATATATATATATATAGATATATATAAAAATATAAAGATATATATGTAACTACACATACACACACAGAGACTACGTACAGTAAGTTACATATGTAGTACATGCACACAATATGGAACAGCCACTATGCCTACAATTAACACCTTAACACCTGGACACTGTTTGAGCCACCCATATGAATGACAATCATAGTCTGCAACATATACCCACAGAGAAGTCAAAGGATAAAACACCACACACATGTTTGCAGAAATGGAAAACCTTTATTTGTGTACTATTACAGTTTTATATGCCATTTCATATAGCTGTTCAGACACTGACATCCATATAAACAGATTAATGCAACTGTGAAACAGTTATACTAATACAGTAGTCTGGAAAGGTTCACAACTATTGGTGTCCAGGCCAGGCCCTTCAAATAGTACAATAGTAAAGACAGACTGGGCCACAGGATACCAAACAATCAGCAGCAAGTAATGCAGCTGTATAGTTCAGCAGCCTCTATCTACACTCTGTACACAATCAGTAGGTGATAAAGACTTCAGTTGACCAAATGGGATGTAAGTGTTACATAACAAGGCATAACTGATGCTATTACAAGCACACTGACAAACAGAACAGTCTGTATGGGAGGAGGCAGTAGGCCTGCATTAACTCAATTTATGTAACTAATGTAAATATAGGTGAATTGTATGGTACTGTACATCCAGATACCTTAAGGCAGCTCACCCCTGATATCCCCACATGTTGTAACAGCCTAGGTTATTTATGGTGCACCCCATAGACTCAATAATACAGGGTGATATACCACTGTTACGTACACTGGCCTCTGGAGTGCATAACGGCACACATGTATTGTGTAGGTAAAGCCCACATATATATGGCCTCAGCCCCACCGTATGTGTGAGGGATACAACAGCAGTGGACTGATGGCAGGAATGGTAGCATGATATACTCACAGCCCACTCCAGAGCAACCTCTGACAGCATGTCATATGTGCAAGGCTTGGTATGTAGGTGGAGGACTTGGCTGGAACACAGGCCCATATGTGGAAAACTGTTGCCATACACTAAGCAAGTCACTGGTGTTACAGGATAGTCTGCAACATACCCTTAGTCAGGGATTTGAGGTTAGAAACATAAATGGAGGCAGCCATGTACTGATAGCACTCAACACACACACTGCCAGTAAAATACCTGACACAGGACCTGTGTGGTGGACAGACAAAACATGATAGGCACACCTCTCGCCACCAAGAGGATAGGTCCACAGTTGAGAGCTATGCAGACAAACTGCATTCCAAGGTAAAGTAGTATATACAGACAAACTCCCCTGCAACACCAGTACTATACAAAGCATAACACAACTCTACTCACACTCTGTCTGTAGTTCTGGAACCTCCTACAAATATGTAGCTGGCCTGAGTGTGCCAGTTCTCCTGTAAGAGGTATTGCTACCTGCTGTCTGTAACACTGAAGCCCACACACAGGAAGGATGTCCATCACACAGGAAAGGTAAAGGGACCATGCCCACATGATGTAGGGATTTATAGTAGGTGGTTCCCATGACAATGGTAATTGGAAAGTACTAGACAGCAAGCTGCATGCAGTTAGCAAGTGGAGGACACTGACTGGTGCAAAGGCCACCACCTGATCATGTGCATCACCTACTAAAGCCATGCTGCAATCTATTCAAAGCAGCTCAATCCATTTACTGGAGAAAGATAGAGTGAGAGAGAGAAAGAGAGAGAGAAAAAGAAAAAAGAAAAAAGAGAAAGAAAGACAAAAACTCCAAAAAAAAAAAAAAAAAACACCTAAGGCAAAGGCATTCAGCCAGCATTCATTCATCAAGACATCATTCACACAACAGGTAAGTGAAGTATATATACATTTAATAGAATGTAGTACATGATCCATAATAATGGGATAGATGATGTGGAATGATCTATATGTGCCAGCCGGTGTTGTTGTGATGATGTTCAACTGAACAACTGCTATGGACAATAGTGTCTGTCCTTGTTGGTAGTAGGCCATAGCTGTCAACTGTACAGGTCAGCACTGAATGACAAGATGTAAGCCATTATAGTGTGTGTTGTGTAATGGGAAGTATGTATATTACATGGCCAATAGCTGGTGGTGGAAGTAATGCCATTATGATGGACATGTGGGGCCCAAGGCCCACCACTGGCAGGATGCTCAGGTTAATCTGTAATGTAGCATGCCAGAATGCCATAGGTGTGTAATAGATTTACCTGCAATCAGGTCCTACATATACCCCCCCTAATGTCAGACTGTGTCCATATGTGGCACCTGTCTGTGTTGTAGAAAGTTAGAACAGTGCATCTGTGCAGGAAGGTGTTGTGAGATTGTGGAGCTGATTTCTGAATGTACCCCACATATAAGTATGCATATGTGTACATATGTCACATATATAATATATAAAGATATATATGTATATCAGCATGTATGTCCACAAATTTACAGATACCCATGTGTAGACATATATATGTGCACATATATACAACATCACATATATCTACACATATATAGATATATACCTATATGTACATGTCTACATAAAAATACAAACACACACACAAACATATATGTATGTAAAGACATGTCCCCTATATTACTACCACAGTGATGTGTGCTATGTGCGAGGCACCAGCACACATAGCAATACACACAGATATCGACAGCTGGCAGTGTGTGCAACATGGACGGGTATGTTACATGTTAATCCCCTGTTGGGACCACATTGCTCCCGTCTGTAAAGTATGCAATGGGAATATGAGGAAGTATGGGATGTACACTTGTGGAGGTGGTCAGGATAGGGAGGTATAGATGACAGTCTACAGGGGTGGTATGTGACACATGTGGCAGGCAAACACCCTGGATGGTGTGTCTGGTCTGTGATGTGGATGCCCCATGGGCCCCAATATGAACATAATGGGAAAAAGCCTCCCAGCCACTGCTACTCACAACAGCAATCCATGTCCTGAAGGTTCCTGGTCTGGAGGCTGAGCAGGAGGAGCATGTTGGCCCTGTGAATGTGTATTGGGTGGCTCAGACTGAAGCAGCACATCCCATGTGTGTCTGTGGAGCCCAGTATGGAAGAGACCCTAGAACTGACCTCAGGGGACAAGAACATGTCTGTGTGTGCCTGGAGGGCGGGGGGCAACATCCCATGGGTGTTCCATCTGATGGTATTGCTAGACAAGTACATGAGGAGGCCCCAGGTTGGGACACACATGTGATGTGGCCAGGTATCATGGGCAGATGGGTTTGGAGAGGTGGATCTGCTGGCCAATAGAACATATACATGTTATTGTGTCACTGTTATAGAACATATGTTGGTAGTAATAGTGTACACAATCCTGGTACATGTCCAACAGCATGCATAGATATCCCCAATAACACAGAATGTCAGGTGTGCAGCAATCCCAGAGCAGCCATACCACTGGCATATATGGAACCATAGTGGCCTTGACAATGGCATGCAGGTGAATAGTCTGTAACAGGGCAGCAATGATAGTGCCCAAACAGGGGACATGGCTACAATCACATAGCAGAAAGTGTGGTATAATACAATATCTGTCCCACTGGTAGGTAAGATGTAGCCATACCTAATGAGTTGTGCATACAGTTTGTTGAAGCTGATATGGTGGGGGGTGACAGAGATGTGTATTACGAACTGTGGTAACCTTGCTGTATGAATTGCTCAGACCTGTTTCTATCTTTATGTCTTTCAGCCAAGATGGCACATGCATGGTTGCCCACCTATTCCCAAGCGAAGAATGATGTGTTGATAGAACACTTGATCCAACACTATCCAGTGCTGTTTGGCAGGGCCGCACATGAGCAGCAGGAGTGGACCACCCTGTGGAATGACCTAGTCCACAGGGTCAATGATGTCTGACTGCACAAACGCAGTTATGAGCAGGTCCAGCATCATTGTACTGACTTGCTTTGAATGCCTGTCAGTGTGCTGCTGCAGTCTGGTGGGATCACCTCAGTACAGGAGGGAGGCCATGCCATCCATCACCCCTGACATATGGGGAGGAGCTCCTAGCCAGCCTCATGGCACCTGCTTGTCTGGGCAGCCATCAACCACTGGACTCCTTCGTGGAGGTGGATGTCACCCACACACTGGCCGAGTAGCATGCAGGTAAGGACACAGGGCACATCAGTAGACCACTGTTGTGTATACATCTGCATTGATACAGGTTGATCATTCATATCTGACACATCATAGATATATTGTATTGCTGCATTGTAGTGATAAACAGATGTCCAGATGTGGTAGTATCATGGGAATGTACCACTGATGTATTGTAATACTGCACCCACCCTGTAGCACTGCCACAGGTGTGGCTACTGACACTGCATCTCTCAATCTCTTATGTAGGTTCCTCCGGGATATCACCAAGGCAGCAGCCTGTAGCTGGTGAGTATGTTTAATGTAGATGCTTGCCAATACACTGGGCATATAATGGTGATGGTATATTCCATGCACACGTCTAACACACCTACCCTGAATGCATGCTGTACATGTGCATGTATTGCTGCTGTGAAATGCACGGTCTCACAGGAATGACCATGATGGGGTATTGGAAGGGTATGTCAGACACCTGCATGATAACTAATGTCTTGTCATTGTGGAATGTGTCCACAGGGAGTAGCATACTGGTGGTAGACATGGCCTACAGTAGGGACATGTTCAGAACAACACCCATATACAGTGCAACACCAGCGCATATACCTGTAGGACAATGGCAACTGCTGCAGAGATACACTGTGGCATAAGGCATTACAGTAGTCCACATTATCAGCTGGGTCTAGGCTGCAACATGTGGTGTTCAGTGTATGGGACACTGCAAAGTGACACACATGTGTAGGGCTTACTTGTCATGCATCTGCATAAAGGCTGAAGGAGGGTTCAGCATGACACACCAGTGCACTGCAGCAGGGATCCTAAGGATGCTAAAAAATACTCTATCTGCACATAGTCAGGTTCAGGACCTGTGGCAGCCATAACCCTACCCACACAGCAATAGTGATGGCAGTGTGTGACCACCATGGGATGTGCACATGAGTAGACCTTGCAATCATGCTGAATAGGGGGACATCTGTAGGGCAGACTGAACATACACTGGCAAATGCAGATGGACCACGCTGGTATACCCCTGCCAGGAGCAGTGACTGCTGTAGTACACACAACAAGAGGTGCGATAAACCGTCATGATAAGAGTATGCACACATATGCCCACATGGTGTGTATGCATTGCGGTCAGCAGCCGCACAGCTAACACAATCTGTAGACACTGCATGTGAAAGTATAGGACATATATCACATATCGGGCTCATGTACTGCTAAGATATGTGATGATGTGGTCCCATGGCAGATCAAGGATGTGTGTGTCAAATCAATAATGGTGTGTATACCCCACATAGCCAGGTATGCTCTGATGGTTGTCAGTGTAAGAGTATTGGAGTGGTCATACATGGTCTGTTGATGTTGACAGCTGTAAATCAGGCATCAGGCATTCACCAATGACAACTGTCCACATATCATCCCAGGTATGTGTTGCTGAAAAACATAGAGGCTGTGAGAAGTAAAGCTGACATAACTGACACAGTATTACACATTCTGCAATGGGTTGTACACCTGTGAGTTGTGGTGCACAGTACATGGCAGGGTGCAGAACAGGTACACAGCAATACTGTGTACATGGGTGCAGTGGTGTCCAGGGGAAGAGGCATCACCTAGTGACAAAGCACATGCATCACACACATGTATACTGTTGCTAGCATGGATTGACTATAGCTGAATTGCATGCTGTTCTGTACCATACGGTCAGCACATTGGCAGATGGGTAATAGGAGGACTGTGTGCACTATCATTGTGCACCTCATCTGTATGTGTGTGTGTGTGTGTGTGTGTGTGTGTGTGTGTGTGTGTGTGTGTGTGTGTGTGTGTGTGTGTGCATCCTGGTGGTTAATTAGTTTGCCTGCAGGGTCACTCTGGTGAAGTGGAGGGAGGTAGATGCATGCGGGATGCGTGTGTGCATGTGTGTTTTTGTGTGAGTGGCCATGTATGTACATGTGTGATTGTGGGATGCTCATAAGTCTGTACCTCCCTTTGGGATTTTGCAGTACATGGACATGAACTGCCACATTACACACCAGGAATATCTGCCATGTGTGTAATCACAAGACAGCAAATAGTATAACATGGTGTGTAGCATGGAACAGGCTTCCAGAGGGAAGGTAGATACCAGGTACACCCTTAAAATCGCAGTCAGCAGAGAGGTCAACAACAATCCACATATGCAGCTCTACAGATGCATTGGGGAAGTACTTTCTATGTTGAATGGAAGCCTTCTAGCTTATCAGTGGGAGTGGTAAGCATTAGCTAGCCTATCTACCACAAGAGGAGTGGTTCCTGGCCCAGGAAATGTAGCTATTGGCCGTTTGGGCAGTTTTTTTTTCCATCTCTTTCAACGTTCTGGTTTAAAAGCCGTATTTGCGCTTGTTTCCCACTTTTCCTGTAACTAGCCTAGTCCAGATACAGAGTTGCGTATCCAGGACTGTTGTTAAGCTTCTGAGCCTGACAAGCCTTTCTCTGTTGGAAGAAATCCTTCTAGCTTATCAGTGGAAGTGATAAGCACTATGTAGCCTGTCTACCATGAGAGAAGAGGTTCTTGGCCCAGAAATTGTAGTTTATTAACCATTTGGACAGTTTGCCCATCTCTTTCAACTTTCTTGTTTAAAAGACCACATCTGCACTTGTTTCCCATCTTTCCTGTAACTAACCTACTGGGTAGACTAGAAAGCCTTAAACTGATACAAGCCTTCTTGCTTAGAAGAGAGACTTTGGAGTGATTACGTATCAGTTTTCTGTACTTTCTTGCTGTACTTAACTGTTTTCCACCTAAACGCAGATTTTCCAGCATTTATTGTGATTTAAAAGCTTGTTTTTTTTCACATATTGTACTTATTTGACTGCCTGCACTTTTAAAAAGTTGCTTTTTGTTTACATAATTTGTTTAATTGTTGTAGGCTACACACTAAAGTGTGATAGTCTTTTCTGGTCATTTGCAGTCATTTAAAGCTGTTTTAAGTGTATTTTTTACTGTTTTTGCCTTATCTTTAAAAAAAAAAAAATCCTTGTTTCCCGCCTTTCTAAACTAGTATAGTCCAGTTTTCAGGCTAGTGCTGAATTCAGGGCTGTGATACTAGTTTCTGAGTTGCCCGTACCTTACTTGGATAGAAGGACGTTTCTGTGTTCACCTGTGAGAGAGGGGAGCTTTGAGCAACCTATCTGTCCCTGGAGGAGTGGTTCCAGCCCAGAAGTTAGTAGTTTATTGGTCATCTTGGGCTAATTTCTCTCTCTTTCATTTCCCTACTATAAAAACTGCGTTTGCACGGTTTTGCGCACCGGGCAGTGCCGGTTAGCTACAGTTAAATTATTCCCGGCTCCACTAAGTCTCTTCTTCGGTTTTTACCTTGAAACTAGTCTAACTCTCAACCTAAGCACTCAAAAACATCTTACAGCCCAGCACTTGCTCAGACCTAATAGCAGGCACTAATATACCCTGACACTGATTGCCCAGCAGGGCAAGGCTCTTTATTCACCCCTCACCAACCAAGCAACTAATCAGCTCACCCTACTCTTCAGGCATGACCAAAGGGCAACTTCAGGTGCACTCTCCAGTCCAGCTGGTGAATCTGAGTATCTTGAGGCAATGATACAACTGCCTCATGTACACAGACAACCCTCTCCTCCTACCACAAAACACTAACATATGTGAGTGATGCAATTATACAGCCAAACTGGAAGCTAAGCTGTCTCCACCCAAGACTGGAGCACACAGTGAAGAGGAGAAGGTTAACACTTGCACCACAACTCCAGCCACACACAGACCTACTAAAACAGCACTGGCAAAAAATACACATAAATACAAAACATCATACTTGGAGGCTCTAAATAAAAACCTGCAAAAGCATCAGAGACCTCCAAAACAGACACCCAAACAACCTGCACTTCCCGTCACAAACCACACAACACAAAAAACACAAAATTAGTATGCCGCACAATCACAGCCCTTAAGGTGAAATAAAATACCTAACACACTAGTAATAGGTGACTATATAGTCAGGCACACTGATGTCCCACTCACTAGGCTGGACAAGCAGAAGGTTACTGTTAACTGCCTGTCGGGAGCCAGAATCTGACACATAACACAAGCACTCAGGTCACTCCAGAACAAGTACAAATATGACTCTGTCATTGTTCATGTTGGTGTGAATGACCTGAGACGTACCTCCCTGGACTACATGAAAATAGACATGGAAGAGCTCTCTGATTATGTAGCCCAGGTTGGTATGATCCTGACCCTAAGTAGCATCCTGCCCTCACCAAGAATGATACCTCAGTATAAAGAAAAAATGATCAATTTCAACAATTGGCTAAGCTTCTGGTGTCATTCAAAGGAGATCCAGTGTCTGTCAGCCTGGGATGATATGCTCAACAAGCCGTGTTGCTTCGCAAGAGACAGCTTGCACCTGTCACCCCTAGGCTTTTGAATACTGGCCAAGGCTCTTGCTGCTCCCATAGTGCCTTTTTTAGGCAAGGCTCAAAAGTCAAACCCAGCTCCATAAACAGCACAATTAACAAAAAACTGAGGGTTATGCTACTCAACGCCAGGAGTTTAAATCTCAAAATGCACGTGCTCGAAGCACTCCTCAGTATGGAGAGCGTCAACATCTGTGCAGTAACTGAAACCTGGTTCAAGGCTACAGAGAGCATCCCAGCACTACCGGGCTTCAACTCATACCATACATTTTGGCCACAGAACACAGACCAAAACACAAAAGGAGGGGGTGTATCCATATTCATCAAGGATACCTACACCTCCAGGTTAGTGGCACAGCATGATACCCCTGAGATCATCCATGTGCAACTAACATCAAGCAAATATGCAATGCAAATTGTGGCCTGCTACATATCACCCTCCATGACCCAGGACCACTACTCCACCTTTCTGGAGACACTGGAAAACATGAAGGTCCTGCCAAACACCCTGATATTGGGCAATTTCAATTACCCTACCATTCATTGGGAAAACTACTCGAGTACAAATTCCCAGGCACAGCGCTTCCTGGAATTCATCAACTCAAATGCCCTGGATCAGCTAGTAATCTCCCCTATCAGAGGTGAAAACATATTGGACCTGGTCATCACCAACATGGGTGACAGGTGTTAGACACCAGAGGTCAACCCGTCACTGGTTAGATCAGACCATAAACTAATCACTCTGGATGTCCACACCCCACCACCACCCCCAACTAAGGAAACCACAGTAAAAATCTTTTCTAAAGCAAACTTCACCTTACTTAAGACAGAGGTGGTAAGTTTCACAGCCCCCACACTAAAGGATAATGCTGCCCAAGATGCAGAAACCTTTACAAATGCACTCTATGACCACCTACAAAGATGCATGGATCATGCCATCCCTAGCAAAACCAAGACTCACTCCTCTAAGAGAAGGAAACCAGTTTGGTGGACCCCTGCAATAAACAAGCTATACAATAGAAGGAGGAAACTACTTCAGAAAAAAAGCAAATCCCAAGAGGGAAAGTCATCCCTGAGCAGTATCAGTAAGAAACTGAGGTCCTTCACGAAATCATCCAAGGTTAACTTAAAAAAAAAATAGCCACGGTTCAAAAGATAACCACAAAGCCTTCTTTATCTATGTTAAGAATCTAAGTAGCAACTCACAGATGTGCACTGATCTAATGCAAAATAGCACAAAATATACTGAACCTACTGATATTGCCAACATCCTGGCAGATAGATTCAGTGCAAACTTCACCGCCCTCTCACCTCCAAAAGGGCCCACAACAATACCGGAAAAGTGTAGTGTCCCAAAAATCACAGATGCACAGGTGAAAACAGCCCTTTCAAAAACCAAAAACACAGCGTCATTGGGACCAGATGGTGTCCCAGGCTGTGTATTGCACAATCTACATAACAAACTAACCCCCCACCTAAACACGCTGTTCAACCTCAGCCTCTCCACAGGCTACATGCCCATAGAATGGCGCAAAGCAATGGTTTTCCTCTCCACAAAGGAGGGGCCATAACTGACCCTGGTAACTATCACCCCATAAGCTTGACTAGCCTGGTCTGCATGGCCATGGAGTGCATCATCATGGAACTCATTAACAAAGACATTGGGAACCTCCAAATACTTGACCCGACCCAGTTCGGCTTTGTTAAGGGCAGATCATGCCTACTAAACTTGGTTGACTTCTTCGAGACAGTCACCAAGGCCATAGATGAGGGAAAGGTGGTTCACACAGCCTACCTTGACCTCGCCAAGGCTTTCGACACCATTCCCCACTCAGGGATTACAGAAAAATTCACCAGCCTGAACATAAACCCCTATGTCACGAGATGGATTGCCAACTGGCTTACAGACAGAACTCACACAGTAAGAATAGCGAGCTCCAGGTCCGACTCTAAACCAGTCACAAGTGGCATCCCACAAGGCTCAGTCCTGGGACCCCTACTGTTTGGCATATACTTCTCAGAAGTACAGGCAAACACAGGAGGACTATGGCTAACCAAGTTTGCCGATGACTGCAAACTGGGAGCCATAATTGACTCTCAGGCAGACATGGACATCCTCCAAAAGGGCCTTACTGAGACGGACACCTGGTGTCAAAGTCATGGCTTCAAGCTAAATGCCAAAAAATGCATAGTCATCCCATTTGGGAAAAACAAAACACTCACGAATTACCACATAGGTGGCAGCCCCCTTAATACAGAAGAGGTAATAAGAGATCTGGGGACCCAGGTAGATAGTAATCTCTCCTTTGACAATCATATTGCCAAAGTAGTTAGGAAATCCTTCTATGTGGCCCATCTAATTACTAAAGGGTTTGCATCTAGAAATAAAGAGGTTATAGTGCCCCTCTACTCGTCACTCATTAGATCCATCATAGACTACAATGCCCCATTTGGGATGTACCTCACAAGACACTTCCAACAGCTGGAAAAACTACAAAAGTACCTCACCAAGAGGATTACCGGTCTCAAACATATGTCCTATGCAGCCCGACTGAAAAAACTCTGGCTGTACTCAGTGGCATATTGCTTACTCAGAGGTGATCTCTGCCTGACTTACAAAGCCATGTCTAACTCAGAATTGATGAGCATGCTCCACCTAAAGAAATCCAAGTCACTGTGAGCCACGCCCTCTAGTGAGCTAAACCTTGTCACAACAATAAATAGAACATGCTGGAGGGATAGATTCCTGTCACAGAGACTCCCCATGCTTTGGAACAAAATTCCAAATTACATCAGGCAGAGCCCCTCACTAACAATCTTCAAGAGAAACCTTGACGAGTGGATGGGTAACAGAAATACACCCCTGAAATCACTTCATTGGCTCTACTTGATGGAGGATCAGTTAATTAATCAATGGGGTGGTGAAAGCCTACACACTCTGGCTAGGCTTATAAATGCCCTCAGGCAGATAGCCTAGTACCTACCTATGAACCTATGAACCTATGAACTAGTCAACACCAGGGAGTGTATCCAAATATTACAGTTGTCACATGATAGGCTGAAGGAGCAGCATATCTGACATGTACTGAGCATTACATACACATGACACACCAGTGCGAGATATTATGGATACAATATACTAGCCCACACATATAGGGGCCATGCACATCATGTCTGGACATACAGACAGTGCATACCGAATGACAGCAGTGAGGCCATGTAAAACCACTACCTCCAGATCAGGCAGGTAAAGTAGTAACAGGCCTTGTGTTGTGGCTGTTTGTGTGGGCATTTAGAGGACTGAGATGTTAATGAGTATCAATGTGTGTAGGTTAAGTCTGATACAGGATGGGGTAACACTTGGACATATACGCGGGATTGTCTGTTAAGCCATGGAGAGTTAGGTATTACAGAGATGTGTGTGTGTGTGTGTGTGTGTGTGTGTGTGTGTGTGTGTGTGTGTGTGTGTGTGTGTGTGTGTGTGTGTGTGTGTGTGTGTGTGTGTGTGTGTGTGTGTGTTGCGTGTGTGTGTGTGTGTGTGTGTGTGTGTGTGTGTGTGTGTGTGTGTGTGTGTGTATGTGTGTGTGTGTGTGTGTACTCTCAGGCAATGCTGTACAGGTTTTAAAGTGCATTTATTGTTTTCCCCCAGAGGTGGCAGGGTGGGTCAGGGACCCTCCTGCATGCAATCTGATGTTGGTGTCCATACAGACACCGAAGATGATGATATTAAAGTTGAAGCACAGGTGGAGTTATCAGGGGGCCAGCACTGTGCCAACATTTGACATCCCCCTTTTAGCCACCTTATCCCCGCACGCAGTTTCAGTGCCTATGCAGACCCCATCACCAGTGGCCATAGTGGAAGGACAGCTGGCATTCAGTGGCAATGCACAGGAAAGTGTGGTAACCATGCCTACTGTGTCCAGCCACAGCAGGCATAGTCAGCTGTCTGTCAGGCCACCACATAGGCAGATGTCCCAGCGTGCTCATGGTAGGGCCACTGGACAACATGCCCCTGGCAGAGGCTACATAGCTGGTACCAGCAGAAGCATGTTTCCAGCTGTCATGGTGGGGCAGGCACGTATAGAACATTACCACAGGCAGGGCCTGTGGCTGCAGAGGGCTGCTCTCACATCTTCAAATGACAACACCCGTGAACTGTCTGGTGCCATCCGTGGATTAACTGAGTTCATGGATAGATGGTCTGGTGAGATGATGGCCCTCATTGACTGTGGTCTGTCCATGCTTGAACATGTGGTGGGAGTGCAGCGATGGCATCGTGGATGTAGGCCAACAACTTCAACAGCTGGTAGTCAAGTGGATGTGCTAGGACACCAAGGGGCTCCAGTAGTGGCAGTAACAGCCCTGGCAGTGCGGGGGATGCGCTGTCCACATCATACCACAGCAGTTCACGTGCACATGGTCCTGGCCAGTCCCAGGAGGGACCTGGTACCAGTGGACAAATTTCATCAGCAGGTGAGAGTAGCACATCAAGGCCTGTACCTGGACGTGCCCATGGAACCCCTGGCAGGCACAGTCCATGTGTCCATGGTCGGAGGCAGTGAACTGCACACCCTGCCAGGTATGGTCTACAGCTGTCCATAAACACCTGTGTAGAGCAGCCACATGGCAGAATGGTGTGCATGCATACCCACATACTATGCAAACACACCTAGTGCAACCCTATACCTACAAACACCACATCACCTCGCCCAGCTCCCAACATTACTCCCCTCACCCACACACATAGTGTCAAATGTATGGCCCACCCTCGGTCTCTGGCAAACCAACATTACACCCTGTGCATATGATGATACCTGTGCCACATCCCTGTCATCCATACCATCAAAGCAGGGACAGGCTGATATGGTTCTGGTGCACATGGTGACTGTACTACAGTGTACCACACTACTGTAGTGTAACATGTTGTAGGGAGTAGCATGTAAGGCATATTTGTCAGGTAGTGTAGCCATCCAGCAATGATGCCTTATAGCTGTTAGTAACACTCGTTGGTTGTGGTCTCTATAATGTTTTCCATTTGTGCTGTAGGTGTACATGTGTCAGCACTAGGATGCCCTGTGCATATGATGATACCTGTGCCACATTCCAGTCGTCTATACCATCAATGCAGGGACAGGCTGATATGGTTCTGATGCACACGCTGACTGTACCACAGTGTACCACAGTACTGCAGTGTAGCATTTTGTAGGGAGTAGAGTGTAAGGCATATTTGGCGGGTAGTGTAGTCATGCAGCAGTGATGCATTATAGCTGTTAGTAACACTAGTTGATTGCAGTCCCTATAATGCTATCCATCTGTGTTGTAGGTGTACATGTGTCAGCAGGAAGATGGTCTGCAGTCATATTCCACAATGGGGTATGTCACTGTGGTGACACCATGGCTGTGACATATCTGGGGTACAGCTGAACACATTTCACAGGTTACTAAACCAGTTATTGTCTGTGCCACATGTACAGGTGGCCCGCTGAGGCATGTATACCCTGCAACCTGATGTTTACCCATCCACATACATGCACACTGTTACTTGGCAACACTGGGACTAGACCCCTACCTAGCTATGTCATGATACTGAAGTGTGTGGCTTACATTGCACACACTGCACAGCGTTTAGGGTGAGGTGTGTCACAGGTTACATGGTACATGCAGAACATCCCCGACATGTACAGTATGCTAATGAGGCATGTAATGGGTGTATTTGGACAATACGTAGTGTGACATACCATCATATACACATTTACAGCCAGACACACATCTGAGATACCAGGGCCTATCACTGCTAACTAACTTGGCCGTGTCTCCAACGTGTTACAGGTAGGCTGCACACATCACATGAATAACTGGCTTGGATTGTGGTAGCAGTTACCTGTATGATTGATGGTGACAGTGGTAACCTTAACGTGGTTCATGGGACATAGGTTCATAGGTTCATAGGTTCATAGGTTCATACTAGGCTATCTGCCCTGGGGCATTTATAAGCCTAGCCCGATTGTGTTTGGCTTAAGTCACCCCTTGATTTGAGTATACTGTGCCCTTTTTAAAGTTTAGTTTACTGTGCCTCTGTCTAATAGTGACATGGAAGTAATCCCCGGGAAAAACCTATGATCCCCCATCCACTCATCAAGATTCTTCTTGAAGAGAGTCAGTGAGGTGCTCTGCCTAACATGAATTGGAATTCTATTCCAGAGCGAAGGGAGTCTCTGGGTTATGAATCTGTCCCTCCAGCATGTTCTATTTATTTCTGTGCTGAGGTTCAAGTCCCTCGAGCACGTGGCTCTAAGGGATTTAGATTTAATGAGGTGGAGCATGTCCATTAATTCTGGGTTGGACATAGCTTTATATGTCAGGCATAGATCGCCTTGAAGTAGGCGGTATGCAACTGAGTAGAGCTGGAGTTTTTTTAACCGAGCAACATATGGCATCTGTTTGAGTCCCTTGATCCTCCTGGTGAGGTACTTTTGGGGTCTTTCTAATTGCTGCAGGTGTTGGGTAAGGTACATCCCAAAGGGGGCATTGTATTCTATGATGGGCCTGATGAGGGATGAATAAAGGGGCACAATTACCTCTCTTGATCTAGATGTGAATCCTTTCATGATGAGGTGGGCTATGTAGAAGGTCTTTCTAACCACTTTGGCAATGTGGTTGTCAAAGGAGAGATTGCTATCAACTTGGGTCCCCAGATCCCTAATTACTTTCTCTGTACTTAATGGGTTATCACCAATGCGGTAATTTGTGGGCACATTGTTTTTGCCAAAGGGTATGACTATACACTTTTTGGCATTTAGCTTTAGACCATGGCTCTGGCACCAGTTATCTGTCTCTGCGAGACCTTTTTGAAGGATGTTTGTGTCAGCTGGAGAGTCGATTATGGCACTCAGTTTGCAGTCATCTGCGAACTTGGTGAGCCATAGTCCTCCCACGTTGGCCTGTACCTCAGAAAAGTAAATACCGAACAAGAGAGGTCCCAGGACAGAATCTTGTGGGACGCCACTTGTGACCGGTTTCGAGTCTGACATGGCTCCAGCAACTCTGACTCTGTGGGTTCTGTCTTTGAGCCAGTTTGCGACCCATCTTGTGACATAGGGGTTTATATTTAGGCTGGATAGCTTATCTATGATGCCCGAGTGGGGTATTGTGTCAAATGCCTTTGCGAAGTCCAGATAGGCTGTGTGGACTACCTTCCCTTCATCTATGGCCTTGGTGACTGTTTCAAAGAAGTCAACCAGGTTCAAAAGGCAGGATCTGCCCTTGACGAAGCCAAATTGGGTAGGATCTAGTGTCTGTAGGTCCCCAATGTCTTTGTTTATGAGTTCCATGATGATCCTCTCCATAGCCTTGCAGACCAGGCTAGTCAGGCTTATGGTGCGATAGTTTCCAGGGTCCGTAGAGGTGCCACCTTTGTGGAGTGGGACCACTGTTGCTGTACGCCATTCTTTGGGCACATATCCTGTAGTGAGGCTGAGACTGTACAGCAGTTTTACTTGAGGGATTAGTTCTTCTTGAAGTTCATGTAGGACGCAACTCGGGACGCCATCTGGTCCCATGGAAGTAGTGTTTTTTTGCTTTGGAGAGGGCGGCCTTCACCTGAGCATCAGAGATGTTTGGGAGGCTGCACTCTGCCGGAATAGATACTTGCTCTTTTGGGGGGGAGGTGGTGGAGAAGTTTGCACTGAACCTGTCTGCCAGGATATTGGCGATGTCTGTGGGTTCAGTGTATTTTTGTTGTTTATAATCAACTCAGAACAAGTCTGGGAGTTGCATCCCAGGTTCCTAACATAACTGAAAAAAGCCTTATGATTGTCTTTAGTGTCCTGTGCAATTTTTCTCTCGAAGCTGGCCTTGGAGGATTTTATGAGGGATCGTAATATTTTGCTAGTACTGATCAGAGATGCCTTCCCTTTTAGGGATTTTGCTCTATCATGTAGTAGCTTCCTCCTTCTATTGTACAGTTTATTTATGGCTGGGGTCCACCAGACTGGACGCCTGCCTTTGGATGATTGGGTCTTGATTTTGTTTGGGATAGCATGATCCATGCATTCCTGGAGATGTCTGTAGAATGCGTTTATATAGGATTCTGCAGTTTGGGCCGTAGTTTCCACTGGCCCTGGGGCCTTGAAGGATTCCACTTCAGTTTTGAGAAGTGTGAAGTTCACTTTTGAGAAATTTTTCACTGTGGTTTTTCTGGGCTGGGGGTGGGGTTGGGATGTGGATACCCAGTGAAATTAATTTATGGTCTGATCTTACCAATGAGGGATATACTTCTGGTATGGAGCATAGAGTCCCCATGTTGGTAATGATCAGGTCTAGTATGTTTTCCCCTCTTGTGGGAGTGGTGACTAGTTGTCCCATAGTATTTGAGTTTATAAATTCCAGGAACCTTTGGGCTAAGGTGCTGGGGCTTGAGTAATGCTCCCAGTCTATGTTTGGGTAGTTGAAGTCACCCAATATAATGGTGTTCAGAGAGATTTTCATGTTCTCCAATGTTTTCAGGAAAGCCGAGTGGGATTCCTGACTTTGAGATGGTGGTCTGTAGAATGCTATAAACTGAAAAGCAGTCTTGCCCACTGTCAGTTGCACATGGATGGTCTCCGATACTTCGTGCAATGCCACTAACATGGAGGTGTGGATATCCTTGATAAATATGGAAACTCCACCTCCTTTTGTGGTTCAGTCCGGGTTTTGGGGCCGAAAAGCATGATATGAGGTATAACCTGGTAGTGCTGGGGTGCTCTCTGGAGCCTTGAACCAGGTTTCTGTCACTGCACAGATATCGATGTTTTCCATACTGAGGAGAGCTTCGAGTGCGTGCATCTTGAGGTTAAGACTTTTGGCATTTAGCAGCATTACCCTTAGTTTCTTGTTCCTTGTGCTGTCTATGGAGGTGGGGTTGACTTTTGAGCCTTGCCTAAAAAAGGCATTATGGGGGTGGCAAGAGCCTTTGCCAATATCTGAAAGCCCAGGGGTGACAGGTGCAAGCCATCCCTAGCGAAGCAACGTGGCTTGTCGAGCATGTCATCCCAGGCTGACAGACACTGGATCCCCTTTGAATGACACCAAAATTTTAGCCAATTGTTAAAATCAATCATTTTGTCTTTATACTGTGGCATCATTCTAGGTGAGGGTAAGATGCTGCTCAAGGTCAGGGTCATACCGGCCTGGGCTACATGATCAGAGAGCTCCTCTATGTCTCTTTTCGTGTAGTCGAGGGAGGTACGTCTCAGGTCATTCACGCCAGCATGTACAATGACTGAGTCATATTTGTATTTGCTTTGGAGTGACCTGAGTGCTTGCGTTATGTGGCAGATCCTAGCGCCTGACAGGCAGCTCACTGTGACCTTCTCTTTATTCAGCCTGGTGAGCGGGACATCAGTGTGTCTGACAATATAGTCACCTATTACAAGAGTATCAGGTGTGTTATTCAGCCTTAAGGGCTGTGACTGCTTGGCACACTGACTTTGTGTGCTATGTGTTGTACGTATTTTGTTTTGGGGTAGCGTTTGCTTGGATGTCTGCTTTGGAGGTTTCTGTTGCTTAGGTAGATTTTTATTTAGAGCCTCCAAGTATGTTTTTGTGTTTTTATGTGTTTGTTTCGCTGTTGTGGTGGGACTATGTGATACTGGAATTGTGTTGTGTGAGGTTACCTTCTCCTCCTGACTGGTTACACCAGTTTTGAGATGAGAGAGCTCAGCCTCCAGTTTGGCTATATGGTTGCATCTCTCACATATATTTGAACCTGTTTGGAGGAGGAGAGGGTTATCTGTGTACATGAGACAGTTGTAACATTGCCTCAAAATTCCCAGATTCACCAGCAGGACTGGAGAGGAAACCATTGACTGACCTTTGGGCATGCTAGAGTAATATAGGGAACTGAATTAAAATGGACCAATAGGGGACAAGGTAATCGTAGTGAGTATAAGAGTAAGTAGTGCTTATGGTTTATTAGTGCTAACTTGTAAGATTACTTATTTGGACCAGTGAGGGGCCTTAGAATGAGAATATGGTGTTTACTTTGAGAGCTAGAGCAGTTCTAAGGGAAAAAGGGAAGAGCAGACTTTGTGGAGCCAGGAATAGTTTAAACCCAATTAGGAGGCGCTGCCCAATGTTGTGCTATCTTAAAATCCATAAAACCGCAAAGAGGGTTTTAAGAGAGGGAGATCAAGGAGTTTGGAATTGACCCAAAATGGCCAATAAAACTACAGTTTCAAGGCAGTAACCACTCCCACAGGGGCAGGCAGGCTGCTCAATGTTTATCACTGCCACTGATGAACACAGAGACTTCCCTTTAGCCCAAGCAAACAATGGCCTCCAAGAAACTTACAAACAGTTCAGAACAGCAAATCTGTAACTGAACTTTTTTAAATCTCAGAAAAGTGGGAAAAAAGCAATACTTTTTTGTTTTTTTGTTTTTTTTAAGGAAAGCAGATGTTCACAAGTATCAACAAGTTAGAACAGTGCAGTAAATGACCCCACACTTGAGTGCTAGGCCAGAGACAGATAAAATGCAAGTTTTAAGAAAAAAATGATTTTAAAAATAAGTGCATGCAGGAAATTCAGTAATCAGCTCTAGGTTGTGTTCTAAATACAGTTACCAACACAGAAATCAAGTTTAACAAGCCAGAAAATGCTCAAAAGTAGGCAATGCAGAAAAACTTAACAAATAATCTGAAGCAAAATACTTAAAATCTCAAAAGTGGCTCCTTTCTTCTCTCAGCATTTTCTTCTCTTGGTGGGTGCTTCAACAACAGCCAACAAGTCCGAAAAGATGTCAAAACCATGAGGCAATCGGGTTTTAAGAGAGGGAGATCAAGGAGTTTGGAATTGACCCAAAATGGCCAATAAAACTACAGTTTCAAGGCAGTAACCACTCCCACAGGGGCAGGCAGGCTGCTCAATGTTTATCACTGCCACTGATGAACACTGAGATTTCCCTTTAGCCCAAGCAAACAATGGCCTCCAAGAAACTTGCAAACAGTTCAGAACAGAAAATCTGTAACTGAACTTTTTTACATCTCAGAAAAGTGGGAAAAAAGCAAGATTTTTTTGTTTTTTTTGTTTTTTTAAGGAAATCAGAGGTTCACAAGTATCAACAAGTTAGAACAGTGCAGTAAATGACCCCACACTTGAGTGCTAGACCAGAGACAGATAAAATGCAAGTTTTAAGAAAAAAACAATTTTAAAAATAAGTGCACGCAGGAAATTCAGTAATCAGCTCTAGGTTGTGTTCTAAATACAGTTACCAACACAGAAATCAAGTTTAACAAGCCATAAAATTCTCAAAAGTAAGTGGCAATGGAGAAAAACTTAACAAATAATCTGAAGCAAAATACTTAAAATCTCAAAAGTGGCTCCTTTCTTCTCTCAGTGTTTCCTCCTCTTGGTGGGTGCTTCACCAACAGCCAACAAGTCCGAAAAGATGCCAAAACCATGAGGCAATCGGGTTTTAAGAGAGGGAGATCAAGGAGTTTGGAATTGGCCCAAAATGGCCAATAAAACTACAGTTTCAAGGCAGTAACCACTCCCACAGGGGCAGGCAGGCTGCTCAATGTTTATCACTGCCACTGATGAGCACAGAGACTTCCCTTTAGCCCAAGCAAACAATGGCCTGCAAGAAACTTACAAACAGTTCAGAATAGCAAATCTGTAACTAAACTTTTTTAAATAACAGAAAAGTGGGAAAAAAGCAATATTTTTTTGTTTTTTTGTTTTTTTAAGGAAAGCAGAGGTTCACAAGTATCAACAAGTTTGAACAGTGCAGTAAATGACCCCACACTTGAGTGCTAGGCCAGAGACAGATAAAATGCAAGTTTTAAGAAAAAAAACGATTTTAAAAATAAGTGCAGGCAGGAAATTCAGTAATCAGCTCTAGGTTGTGTTCTAAATACAGTTACCAACACAGTTGCCAGAAAATGCTCAAAAGTAGGCGGCAATGCAGAAAAACTTAACAAATAATCTGAAGCAAAATACTTAAAATCTCAAAAGTGGCTCCTTTCTTCTCTCAGCATTTTCTTCTCTTGGTGGGTGCTTCAACAACAGCCAACAAGTCCGAAAAGATGTCAAAACCATGAGGCAATCGGGTTTTAAGAGAGGGAGATCAAGGAGTTTGGAATTGACCCAAAATGGCCAATAAAACTACAGTTTCAAGGCAGTAACCACTCCCACAGGGGCAGGCAGGCTGCTCAATGTTTATCACTGCCACTGATGAACACTGAGATTTCCCTTTAGCCCAAGCAAACAATGGCCTCCAAGAAACTTACAAACAGTTCAGAACAGCAAATCTGTAACTGAACTTTTTTAAATCTCAGAAAAGTGGGAAAAAAGCAAGATTTTTTGTTTTTTTTAAGGAAATCAGAGGTTCACAAGTATCAACAAGTTAGAACAGTGCAGTAAATGACCCCACACTTGAGTGCTAGACCAGAGACAGATAAAATGCAAGTTTTAAGAAAAAAACAATTTTAAAAATAAGTGCACGCAGGAAATTCAGTAATCAGCTCTAGGTTGTGTTCTAAATACAGTTACCAACACAGAAATCAAGTTTAACAAGCCATAAAATTCTCAAAAGTAAGTGGCAATGGAGAAAAACTTAACAAATAATCTGAAGCAAAATACTTAAAATCTCAAAAGTGGCTCCTTTCTTCTCTCAGTGTTTCCTCCTCTTGGTGGGTGCTTCACCAACAGCCAACAAGTCCGAAAAGATGCCAAAACCATGAGGCAATCGGGTTTTAAGAGAGGGAGATCAAGGAGTTTGGAATTGGCCCAAAATGGCCAATAAAACTACAGTTTCAAGGCAGTAACCACTCCCACAGGGGCAGGCAGGCTGCTCAATGTTTATCACTGCCACTGATGAGCACAGAGACTTCCCTTTAGCCCAAGCAAACAATGGCCTGCAAGAAACTTACAAACAGTTCAGAATAGCAAATCTGTAACTAAACTTTTTTAAATAACAGAAAAGTGGGAAAAAAGCAATATTTTTTTGTGTTTTTGTTTTTTTTAAGGAAAGCAGAGGTTCACAAGTATCAACAAGTTAGAACAGTGCAGTAAATGACCCCACACTTGAGTGCTAGGCCAGAGGCAGATAAAATGCAAGTTTTAAGAAAAAAATGATTTTAAAAATAAGTGCATGCAGGAAATTCAGTAATCAGCTCTAGGTTGTGTTCTAAATACAGTTACCAACACAGAAATCAAGTTTAACAAGCCAGAAAATGCTCAAAAGTAGGCGGCAATGCAGAAAAACTTAACAAATAATCTGAAGCAAAATACTTAAAATCTCAAAAGTGGCTCCTTTCTTCTCTCAGTGTTTTCTACTCTTGGTGGGTGCTTCACCAATAGCCAACACGTCCGAAAAGACCAGGTGTACCTTGGTGTAATAACAGTGTACACAGCACCTACTTCCCCCACTGGATATTGTACTCCCTGAAACCCATGATGACATGATGCTATACCCACCATCACACATTGGCTATGAATACAATACAACCCATAGTATACCCCAACATTGCTACTACAGGAATATGCATCTCATGCACATGCCACACGTGTAGTAGGGGGTTGCATTGTCATGTCTCACCTATGGGCAGCAACAACACTATCTGTACTACTGTGTAGCAATGGGTATTGTAATAGTAGTATGTGGCCTTGGAATGCTGTACCCTACAGAGCTACAGACATGCACAACTACACACACATGCTAGAACACAATGGGTATCCCATGCCTATCACCCCATTTGTAAAACACTGTTGTGCTGGTACTGCAAGGCTCATATAGCCGGTATGAGGGGAGCTTAGCAGGGTACATGTAATGTCCCATACAGCAGCAGCCACAACTGATTATGGCAATGGGTGTTGCATTGGTTGTGAAGGCCCTTATGGAATTCCCATGTACAGGTGTGCTAACACACAGACACTGCTATGCTCAGTCATGCACACATACACATGTGTCAGTACAAGGGTGCATCCCTGCAGGTGGTCATAGCTGTGTACCTAGCTATTGTCCAAGGGGAGATGGGTTGTGTAGGGGTTGTGTGTACAGTGTTATCCTGCCACCTGCCAGGTGTAGGCGGGCAATCACCTGACAGGCACTACTGTCATGACCCTCAGGGTGAGAATGACATGGATCAGCCAATCCTCCAGGTGCCTCCTGCACATAGTCACTGAGGTGGTCAAGGTGACATGTATGCAACATGCATTACAACACATGGTTAGTGTCTGTGATGGAGAACTGTACCCAAACATGTTCTCTTGACTGTGTTAGTGTAATGGAGGTACCTGTGGCACGTGGTGCATACAGGGTGACATCTCCTATATGTGCCACTTTTTACACAGCTGGGCAGACATGTCAGTGTCAATCAAATGTAGGTTGCCTGTACATATCCCAGCTGGATACCTGCCATCTGCAAATCTGTACAGGGATTGACAGTCATCAGCTTGGCAAGTAGCTATGCAGTAGCATGAGTGCATTGACAGACATCTGACAACAATACGTATGCCATAACTACATGTCGGATGCCCTCACTAACATGTGCTGTACAGACGGTAGTCTACAGTTACATTCCACATGATGGATCATTACTCATTAAGAGGTATATACTGTGACACAGCTCACACAACAGGGATACAACAGGGAGGCCTCAGTGTCCAGCCATGCTCACAGGTGTGCCTGTTGTCAGTACTACATTAAGCACTCTACTCTTGCCTGGGTTAGCACAGTCAACAGTAGTACTGCCACGATACACTACATGCCAGTGTGACAGCACATAGCCTGGGCTACTACACCTTTATGTAACACATTCACATGGATAACAGTGCTGTACAGGCCTCATATATGTCTGTGTCCCACACATGATACTCACACCCCTTGCTACTGTAATGACAGCACATAGGTGCATGTATTGTACATGGCATTACATACACTTATTACAGGATATCAGAATGGGTGGTGTGAACTGGTTACCAGAGCTAAGCTATGCTTAGCAATTATCAACATTGCTACAATATAACAGCTAAGCTGATTTGCACACTGGTAAGCATTGCCTACACTGTGTAAGTGCCTGTACATTTACCCATAGCTTAGCACTGCTTAGCTTCGCACACACCCGTGGAAAAGCGCTTAAATCTGCTCAAAACTGCATTAACCACTCTGCATCCTACAGCCCTTGTTCTGCCCAGCAAGAAAATGAACAGCTCTTGAACCCAGGATCCTTTACACTGAAGTTACAACACTTAACCACTATGCCAAGACCACTGTGAAGACTGCTGTTGTTTTACCAATATGGCTGTCAATACACATATTGAGTAGTATTGAACATTTGCCTGTAGTTCCTAAATTGGTTAGTCCTTGTTATTAATATGACTGTTGCATCACATATGTTGTTTTATCATAATGTGCACATAGCAGATACATATTTATTTATTTTATTTTACATTTGTTGACCAGGCTAGTCTAACTGGATATATGTCAATTTTCAGTAGAGGCCCAAGGAGAAAAGCTCAGAGAAAAAATATTATACATAGACTCCACAAAAAAACAGTGGAAAAAAACAATTTACATAAGTATGCAACTGATTAGCAAATGTTTTAGCAAACAGTTATAAGGTTACACATATGAAAACAGGGTGTTATTATACAGTTGTATAAAAAGAATAACAAAAACATTTAATGTACATGAGTTTACTCAGGACAGTAAGGAGGTAAAAATATTTGATTCTAAGACAACGTAGAGGATAGAGGAATATCAGAAGAAAATGTTTTTAGATGAGAGGTATTTAGACAAAAAGGAGAACAGTATCAGTCAGGACTGGAGCAGGGGCAGCGCCATTGATTTTTAATGAAGATTTTCAGTTGTTTCTTGAAAAGGTTGGTGGAAGTCAGGGATGTTATTTCTCTTGGAAGTTTGTTCCAAGTATTGCCAGCAGCATTTGAGAACAGGCAGTCCCTGGATTTGTTGTAGGATTTTATGGTGGCTACTTGTAGCTTCTTAGCAGATCTTAGGGTTGGTAATTTTTTATAGGATTTAAAGAGGTTACAGAGTATAGGAGTATGTAGGATGATGTACGATCTTATGTATTAAAATGAGTTGCTGGAAAAGTAGTTGGTTTTGTACTTCCAGCCATCCTAGAAGTTTAAGATTGTGGCAATGGTGGGTTCCAAAAAGGGGCACCAGTGTCAAATTTGGCTATGTTGTTATAGGAGGTTGCTAGTTTATTCAGGTTGCTTTTGGATAAGTTAGTATAGATAGGGGAGGCATACAGAAGGGTGGAAATGAGGTGGGTCTGGGCAATAGAAATCTTAGCTGAGGCTATGAGAAAGAGCTTGATTCTATAAAGGAATCCACGTTTTCTATTAACTGATTTAATAGTTGAATTAATGTGTGTGCTAAAGTTGAGATTGTTGTCTATTGTTACACCCAGGAATTTGGTGGTGGCGTTGGGAGCAATTTCTGTGCCATTATTTGATGTACCTATGAAATTTATAGGAGGAGATTTCTGTGTGGGAGTAAAAAGTAATAATTTAGTTTTTTGGAGGGGGTTAAGGAGGAGACATCTTTGATGGAGCCAGTTTTCTACTAAGGTGAAGACTGTTTGTATACTGGTTTGGAGTTCTACTGGAGAAGATGCAGCACATATTAGAGTTGAATCATTGGCATATTGTATGCACTTAGCTTTTGAAGGGAAGTTTTCAGATCATTAATGAAAATAGTGAAAAGGAGTGGTCCAAGAATTGATCCTTGTGGGACTCCAAAGGTGACTGGAAGCTGAGAGGATAGGTTATTGAACCACAGGACTGCTTGCTTTCTGTTTTCCAGGTAGGATTGGAATCATTGTACTAATTGAGAATCAAGTGAAAGTGATTTAAGTATACCTGTCAATAGTTGGTGGTTAACCATATCAAAGGCCTTGGAGAGGTCTATGAACAGAGCAGAATATAGCAGGTTGTATTCCTATTTTTATTAATGCAGTTTTTAAAGGATAGAAGAGCAGTTGTAGTACCATAGTATGGCCTGAAGCCATGTTGGCAGTCCACTAATAGGTTATTTTGGAGGAGATGATGCAGTAATTGATGGCAGATACATCTCTCCATAATTTTTGCTAAGGGAGAGAGAAGGGCTATGGGGTGGAAATTTGAAATTTCATTTGAGGTACCTCCCTTATGCAAAGGGATAATATGTGAGACGTTTCAGATGGAAGGGACGTAGGATTCAGAAATGGTTCTGTTTATTAAGCTAGAAATAGGATAAGCAAGTACACCAGCTGAAATTTGCAGGTATTCAGCTGGGAGGAGGTCAGCTGATGGTGTACATGGTTTAAGTTTGAGAAGCAGGGAGTGTATGAGAGATGTTGGGACAGGCTGGAGGTTAAATGTCTGAAGCAAGTTGGTTAGTGAGGATAGTTTGGTGGTGGTAACAGGTGCTAAGGTATTTGCTAGTGATTGTACTGTTTCAAAGAAAAAATTATTAAAAGTGTCAGCAATTTGGTTGGGAGAAGTTTGAGTTAAGTTTGAGGGGTTAGGTGTTTTGGGCTGCCCTAGGTGGAGTACTTTATTGATTCCTGACCAGAACTTTTGTGGGTTTTGCTGTTGGGTCTGTTGGAATTTGAGGTAGTAGTTTTTTTGTCAATGAATATAGATTTTTTGTGGTATTACAAAGTTGTCTAAAGTTAAGGTGGTCAACTGAGCTTTTAGTTTTTCTCCATTCTGACCAGAGTTTATATCTTAGTTAAATGTTTAGCCTTTTTCCTTAGAGAGCCAGGGAGCCAGTTTGTTTTTAATTCTAACAGTGCAAGTGGGAGCATGGTGATCTAGGATTTGCAAACATTTTTTGTTAAAGAAAGAAACTGCTTCGTCAAGAGGTAGGTATTTCAGGAGGGACCAATTGAAGGCTTTGAGCTCAGCTTGGAAGCTAACTGGGTTGAAGTATTTCTTGTTTCTGGTAGTTCTAAATGTTATTTGATTGTGAAAGTGGGTCTTTTGTCTAGAAATGAAAGTAAGAGAATGGTCACTTATGTTGCTGGGAGTATACCTGTTTTATAAGCATGGGGGTTACTATTAACTAGTATCCAATCTAGTGTGGTTTGTTTCTTGTGAGGTTTGTGGGTTCTGGTAGGGAAGGTAATGGTTTGCTGGAAGCCAAAGAGGTTTATATGAGTAGTCTGGTTGGCAGAAGTACAGCCATTCCAGTCAATATTAAAATCACCAAGGAGTATGGTTTCTTGTGGTAGGGACATAGAAAGCCAGCTAAGGGTATTTTCAAGAGTACTGATGTTATTACCTGGGGGGATATATGTGCAAATAATGTATATAGCTTTTTTGTATTAATTTGTAGCTTAGAGGTTAGAATTTCATCATTATTAGGTGGTGGTGGATGTATATCTAGTGATGTGACCTTCATTTCAGATTTGAACAGTATTGCTACCCCACCACCCTTTTTATTTAGATGATCATGTCTGAGAATGTTATAGCCTGGTGGGACAATGTCATTGTCTTTAGTTGTGGGTTTCAGCCAAGTTTCAGTAAGGCATAAGATGTCAAAGGAATAGGTGTCTAATAGGGCATGTAGCTGGGTTATTTTATTATTTACACTACATATATTGAGGTGACCTATAAGTAGAGAGTTTGGGCTTTTTGGGAGGGTGAGAGGAGTGGTAGTATTGGCTGAAGAAGTATTAAGGGTGGTATAGTTAGGACCAGGTTTCGGGTGGATGTCACCATGTAGCAGTAAACAATTATGAGGGTTAAATGATAGTTTGACAAGTTTACAGAGAGAAATGGTCTTCTTTTCTCATTTGGTGATATTTAATATGGGTTAGTCTATGAAACTGTGGTAGAAGGTAGGATGAAGAAGATGTTATGTTACTGTGTGTTAGAGAGGTTATAGGAGAGAGTGGGCTTGTTTGTCTTAGGGGGTGTTGAAATTTAACAAATGTTAGGGATTCATAGCAAGTTAGGCCATGAGATATCAGTAGAGAGGTAAGCCCAATGGACAAGAGAAAAATGTTAAAGTGTGTTGACCAGCAGTGGCTATAGATGGTGAGGGGTATAGGGTGGAGGAGATTAAGATAACTGGAAGAAATGAAGACCAGTTGTGTGGTGGGGCTGAGAGAGGGAAAGTCAGCTGTTGAACAGTTTGGTTAACAAAAGGAGCCAAAAATTGTTAATTGATAAGAGCAATGGAATTGGCTAATTGGTTGAAGAGGGTTGGGGGTGTGGCTAGGGAAGTATAAGGTCAGGTACAGTGGGGGTGGGTGGGATTTCAGGGTAGGGGAGCGGAGTGAGCCCGCATGGCAAATGGAGCGGGTAGACCCAAGGAAAGAAAGGCAGCAGGACAGACTGTGTGAAAAACTATCATTAAGGTGAAGGTAAGTACAGAGGGTGGTGATCAGGCTGGTTAGAGGTGTGCTGAAGGGACTATGTTGAGGGGGAGTAGGATGAACGTCAGAGGTAGGTAGGACTAATTAACAAGCAGTTAGGGAAAAGAAAATGAAAAATAAACTAGATATATGTTATGATAAGAGAGACTGTGTGAGGAAGAGAGGTTATAGGTGGGTAAAGACTGCCATCTAGTGGCCAAATCAAATATGTGGAGTGAGGAATCACTATAGGAGGTAGAAAGGAAAAGGAAAGGATGAAATGGGATATGGTAGATATGGGGGCTTTGGCTGCAGGCTTCACAGGCAGAAGTCCTATCCTAGCTCCTAGTAAGTAATAGAGTAAGTTTACATTCAAAATAAATTAGGATTAATTCCATATAACATACTTTCTTGAATTCCTTTCCTGTCACTTCAGGGGAAAGGTAGGACTTTCCTGTTGGGGAAGTAAGTCAATCTGAGAAAAAATAGAATCTCTGTCTGTTCTTAGTTGTCCAAGAGGGCAGGGCCAGTAGACAGAGCAGAGTAGGTAGAGAGGCAGAACAATTTCTTGAATTCCTTTCCTGTCACTTCAGGGAGAAGGTAGGACTTTCCTGTTGGGAAAGTAAGTCAGTCTGGGAAAAAATAGAATCTGTGTCTGTTCTTAGTTGTCACATATGGTGAGATACATGTGGGAGGGTATACTCAACCATGAGGTTTACTCATGACAGGAATATGGTCATATACATATACTAGGTCAATATATGTCTACATGTACATACACATGTATACTCATACATATGTCTGTATACACATTTGTTATGTGATACATATATATGGCCATGTGTACATCTTTTCATATGTACACACACACACACACACACACATATATATATATATATATATATATATATATATACACATATATGCATATATAGCTATGTGTATATATAGATATACGTATATGTATATATAGATATATGTCTATATAGCTATATATGTATGCACATCCTATGTGTACAGATATGCCTAGTTATGTTGGTATATATGTTGGTATCTGTAACTATATGTGCATACACATCTATTCTAATATACCTACTACTATCAATATATATGTAGATATCTATACATATATGTGCATATATATCACTATCTGTATATGTGTAGACATATATTGCTCTGTATATGTATATATCTGGGTGTGTATATGTATAGCTATGTACATATACATACCCATATATATATATATATATATATATATATATATATATATATATATATATATATATATATATATATATATGTGTGTGCGTATATATCTATATAGATATATAGATATCTGGATAATTATATATACATATATTTTCACCATATGTCCAGAACATGGAATGTAGCCCTACCTCAGCCCCTATAGTCCCACCTTGGTAGTGCAAGAGGATGTCAGGTATGTATAGCAGGTACTGCTGCTAGCAAGTAATGCTCCTGTGGACTACAGCAGAGATATTGGTCAATATATGTGGACATTCTGACACACTCTGGACAGTCCAGAGGTATACACAGAACCCCTTAGTGCAAAACATGTGGACCAAGCCTGACAATGTGGATGTTAACAGCCATGTAGATGGGTATAACATGTAATGACTGGTATACATTTGCCCCCATAGATTATGCATTCACACACCCCTGAATGTCCTGACACATAATAACCGCTGGTACAAAGGTGCCATGGCCACATACCCAGTAGATATTGAAATTCATCTGTACAGCAATCCCACTGCTCTGTCTGACATACATGACTTTTAATGGAGGCCTGGCATCAGTACATCTGGCAAGTATCTGGACATGACATCTCACTGGGTAAGTACACTAACCTGCTAGGCATGTAACAAAGCACTGTGCAGGCTACAGGCAGACTGGCTCAACACTGGCCTACATGTCCTATGCGGGAATGCACGTGTACCTGCATATATAGCAGGCTCTACAGGCATGTCACAGCACAGGATAAGATACACTGTGTGAAAGTGAATAACCACAGCAAATGTGAACACAGCCACATATGGTAAGCTAACATAATATTACAGTATATGGACTATCTGTTCAACACCATCCTCATATGTGCCACTCACACACTAACACTACATATACTGGGCTGCTACACAGTGTGGTCCGATGCCTGTCTGTGTTATGGGACATGTGTGTGTATGGCCCTGCAAACATGTAAGCAGATATGGTAACATACAGTGGAGCAGCATGTAACATCAGATAGGACAGGACCACGAGCAATGACATCTACCACAGTCTGTACACAGGCCAAAGTACATATTAATAATACACATACTGTTGACATTCACCATAAGTACACAGACCTCAGTACTGTACACACAGCCACAGAATTTCCAGGTTATGTTATCAAATATAACCCTTACTCTACATAACGTGTAGCAGTCTGATATCTCACTGGCTTGTTATCAAATATGATGTCACTAATTATGGTGTACAGCACATATGCACCTCTTAATGCATGACATATGTACAAAGGTTAACAATGTTGTGGCTGGAAGCACATACACAGTGCCAGTATTGACTTGTTGCTGTGATAACCTCATACATTTACTGTTGTAACAGGGTTTGTTGCAACATATGTCCTATGAGGGATATGAAGTCAGCAACTGTCATGGCTTTCACCATCTACAGACTGCAATCCTTACACTACCTTCTGCAGTTCACAGATAGATGTTCTGTGGATAACACATGAAACCAAAGGCACCACACACTGCCCAGTCTGTAAATGACCCTGCAGATGGGGATTCTTCATAAACATAGCACTGATATGGCAGTTATTAAAACATGTAGGACAGCCATATCCACACACACCATGTTAAACCAACATTACTCCAAATGCAGTATAGCAGCAGTTACGGTCTGTAGTCAGGTCAGGCACATTTCTCTCTTGTGTGTTGCCCTATTTCCACAGTGTATGTTGTTAGAGGTAAATTCCCAATCCATCAGAGATGCTGTTTGCCAAACAGATTGAGTTCCTGCTCACAGTGAATGAAAAGGCTCAATACCAACATGATGTTCCTAGATATTGGAGTGTGTTTCTATGCAATTGACTATGAGAATGTTACCACAGCTGTTCCATATACAATCAGCTAGAGGAGGGCTGCAATTCGTGCAGAGGTCATCAGCTGATCATGAGCATCACTTAAAATACACATGCTGCTGCCTAAGCAAAGCAGGTGTAGGTCTCCACATCCACCAGAGAGGGAGAGAGAGAGGCAGAAAGAGGCAAAGACAAGTCAGGGATGGGTGGGGAATAAAACTTAAGCATGTTTGTGTCACACACCTACCAGCACAGGGTATCAAACCCCTGACGACTATGTAGTGCTATCACATTTCTATGCAGTCATTGGATGCACCACATAGGTTACATGGTGAGGAGCCCTCAGAGCGTATATGTGATGGGGAGTGACATCTGCAACAGGGATATGGTAGCTATATGGTAGGTGTAGTACACTTGCCTGTCCACATGAACAGGTGCTAGCATCAACACAGCCAGACTCTCACAGGGACACACACACATTTACACACTTGGCAGGGCCAGAAATACAACTCATTACTAGTGTGATTGCCACAACACAATACTGTGCAGGTATCCCAGGCACCACAGGGGTCATACGGAGTTTATATAGGCAAAGGTGTAGGGGGGAGTCTGACATCAGACAGCATGCTTTAGTATACCAATGGGGGTTGTAGTGAGTGTGAATGTGATCATATGCATCATACACTACACACACTCACACACACACACACACACACACACACACACACACACACACACACACACACACACACACACACACACACACACACACACACACACACACACACACACATACATGGTGGCAGTGCTGACATGCATGGGTGCATTGCTTCATGGGTGTGTAGTGGTGGACTGTGCCAGACGGCTATACAATGCTAGCTGATGGGTATACCTTGGCATCAGGCCACATAACAATGGTCTGCATTGTGGCTCAGAGGTGTAGTTTCTGGATTTGCCCACACAGGTGGGTATTGTATTCACCATCCAGTCACCTGGGTGACTATTGCATGTGGCCAATGCTGTGCATTGCTTGCCATATATGTGTTCCTTAGCCATGACATGGATGGCGTCTGGGATGTGCACATGTACCACATGCATGTACAGTGACATGTGGAACTGTACCTGGGGTGTCTGGCCCATGTTGTGTACACAGATTATCATCAGATGTGCCAGTCCTGGCCTCATGTTGTGGGAACTGGTAATGGACAGCAGGTTTACCCTGCACCTACATTGATAGCATGCTAACAGCATTCCCTGGTGTCAGTGGCATCTACCCATACAAGGCATGTTTTCAGGCATGGTATGTCCTTTGTGAGTCACATTTGATGGCACCACAGCTGTTGCAGGTGTCCATCGGGGAACAAGGGGAAGGTGCACTGTCTGCATGTATGTGCCTATTGGACAGATGGACAGGATGCCATGCCCTCTGTAGCCCACTGCAATCACTCCATAGTTACTATCAGTGGGCAATATGCAGTGCACTACCAACATAGTGGCTGTTGCCTAGGCAAGTGTGTGTGTGTATGAGACATGAGTTGAGAGTGTTCTCTGGGTAATACTAGGGTTGCTAACTTTGTTTGCATGGCCTTGATGTCACATGCATGGGTATGGATTTGCACCCCAGCCTCTCGGCTATTTCACATCTGTAATCCCTGTATGGTGGACATTGTGATATATATTAGGGCCACCATATAAGAAATTTGCAAAACCCACACCACATTGGGCCCAGTTGTTACACACTCACCTCCACACAGGATATGAGTTACAAACACAGACACACACACACACACACACACACACACACACACACACACACACACACACACACACACACACACACACACACACACACACACACACACCTGTCATGTTTGGGATTAGAACTCCTACCTAATTAGTTTATTACACTACAGCACTATGCATTTATAGTACACACCACAGAGATTACTTGATAACTCCATCCTCAAAGGTATATTTCACATTGGATGACAACAGCAGCCTTGACAAAGTAGGGCATTTGAACTGTAGAGAGTGTGACTAGCCTAAAACGCATTGCTCTCTATGCAGACAATGACACACACACACACACACACACACACACACACACACACACACACACACACACACACACACACACACACACACACACACACACACACACACAATTGCCATGTCTGGGATTAGAACTCTTACCTAACTAGTTTATTACACTACACCAGTAAGCAGTTATAGGAAGCATCATGAAGATTACTGGCCTACACCTTTCACAAGGGTGTATTGCAAAGTGGATGACCTCAGCAGGCTTGTCATAGCATAGCTATGGTTAGAACAGTGTGTGTGCATGGGCCATAAACCGTTATTCTAGAGGTTGACACACCACATGCGGGCACATGCAGGATATATTCCACAGATACATGTATACAGCTACTAGATTACTACTTCCTTGTACAGTCATGTTGCACAGCTAGAACTTGCACCACATAGTCCATCATGCTGACAGATAAGAGTGGCTAAGATCAAAAGTGAGTGACATCTGAACCTCATGTGGTTGTTGCCATTTGGCTGTGTGCTATGTGGGACAGGCCTCATAATGGATGGCCCCTTGTCACAGTCACTCTATTCCACACATCTGTGTATGTCTACTTTTGGCTTATTATAGTGTGTTGTCCTTGGATATATGCTTGTATTCCTATCCAGTGTGTGTGCAAAGCATGAGTGCTGCATACTGAGGAGTGTCTGCACTAACATCTGCAAATGCCAGATATGTCTGGCCTACTGTTGTTTGCAGACATGGCCTTCATTTGTTTAAGTGTGTGAGCATGCCCAGTATGACCTTTCCGTATGTTTTTGGCTGAGATAGCCCTCATTTCTCTAAGTGTGTGAGCATGCCCAGTATGCCCTTCTGTATTAAATGTGTGGATTGAGTCCACGTAGTTTGTACTGCAATGCAGACATTTGTGTTGTACACTTACATGTAGCTTACTGTTTCTGCAGGGTATCCATCAATCATTTGGCAATATGGGGACAAACTGTGCAGAGTATAGTGTGTACTGTAGGTGACTGTGTCTGTGCTGCTTCAGCTGCATGGTACTGCTGTTAGCAGAGATATTCAGACGTGTACTGTTAGACACAGTGATGCTTTCTGTCCTCATGTACCGTCAGATGGACATTCTTGCTCACAGTGATAACTTGTGAGACAAGGGTGACTGCAGCTATGTCCGGTATTGTGGGCAGACACCTACGTATTCATGGTAAGGTATGACATTCTGAAGGGGGAGCTGCAGACACTTGGTGCAGAGTTTGTGTATCCAATTCAGCACCTTGGTACAGTGCTGGCAGAGGATCCCATACTTGTCCACCCATCAACATGGCAGTATAGCCTTATCTTGCTGTGCAATGCCTCACAGCTGTACAGATTTGCACATGTTAGTCAGAGGCAGGAGACATGGCTCAAGAAATGTACTCTATTTTGGTGAATGGGCAGGTGTGTAGCCACCCATTTATGTGTTTGCAGCCAGGGATAGTCTGCACACAGCTTGGTGTCGGACCCTGCACCTTCCATGCTGCCCATGATCCCACACCACTCTCTGTTATTCTAACCTCTTCCATACATTATGCATACCTTCTGTGATACTTTCCCTAAGGGTATCACCACATCACAGGTGTGTGTCAGTGTTGCTTCCTAGTTCATGCAGTGGGACCTGGTGGACATGTTACTGTGGTTTGTCCACATGTCCTTGCATATGGCTTTAATGGAGTGTGTTATGTTGTTATTTGGGTGTCCATGACACAAAATGCATTGGCATTACATGTGAGGCAAGGGCCCTTGGCAGGCACCTGTGGGACATTAGGTGCTGATGCAGGCCAGATGTGGCAGACCATTGCATTCTGTCAGTCCTGCAGTCCCAGACCACCATACAGTATATTCCACTAGGGTGACAGGTTAGATGTGATAGTTGTTCATGCCAATACCTTCTATCAGTCTTGATCGGGTGGTGAGGATGCTGGCAGGTTACTACCTACAGCTAGGGACACACCTGCATGTGACACCTGCACTGCATGCTGTAGTCTTCTGCTATTGCCATATACAGGTGGGGTCATACTGTACCCATTTCCCACAGCAGGGATATTGCCAGAGAGGTGCCTGTGGGTGGTGTTTGTGTGGCTGTGTGCATGTGTGCTATGGGCACTACATGCATCTGACACACAGATATGCAAGGGGAATTACAGTTATGCTGGCATGTGTGGGTACATTAGCTGATTCCCAATACATCAGTCCTACTTCCTTTTTGACCTGCAGGTGTTCAGGCAGACCTCACCGGTATCCCCTACTACAGGTCCTGTTACTGTGATGCATACCTATATGTACAAATCCAAGGGTGTCACCATTTCACAGTGACACAATGTATACTGTATGTCTGGGGTACTTTCCCCTGTGTACTGCTTGTATATCTAGCCCAACAGCCATGCCATGTCAGTCTTTCAGATGGTGAGAAATATTACCACCATACATTTAAAATGGCTTACTGCTTGCATGTGTTATACTCGTGGGGCTTGTCTTTGGCACTGCAGTCGTGAGAGCTTGCCCCTGTTATCAGCAGTAGTGGGCAATGGCCACCAGGTCTTACCTCAACATGCATACATACTGACCACTCTCACACATTATGAAACACACACTATCCTAATACACTCAGACCTGCATATTGTACAAATGCTACAACCTATCTTGCTACCTTGGCCACCTCTGGCCATCTGTGATCCACTCGTATTATACCTACTCATACATGTTACTACATTTCTACACAGGATTGTGGGGAGCAGACCTGACTGTTACTACATTTCTACACAGGACTGGGGGGAACACATCTGACTGTTTTACATGTCTACATGGGAGTGGGGGGGGCAAATCTGGCTGTTACTACATTTCTACATAGGGTGTGGGGGGCCACACCTGACTGTTACTATATTTCTGCACAGGATTGGGGGACACACCTGACTGTTTCTACATGTCTACATGGAAGTGGGGGGGGGCACACCTTACTGTTTCTGCATATCTACATAGGATGGGGGGCACACCTGGCACATGCACACATTTGCTATGACTGTACTGGTATGTCAGGTATTCTAACCTATCATACTGACTAGTGGCATATCAGTGTACTACAGGTCTTAGCTTTGGTTGCCCTACATGTTAGTATCTGACTTCCTACTCTTCAGAACTGACATCCTACTGCATGATCTGCTGTAGTCTGTCTGTGTAGGCCTGGGGGGGAGGGGTTACCCATAGGCATCATTCAGAGGCCATAGCGCAGGCTCTGTTTGGGTTTGTCTGCACCTGTCCTGCTGGTTGACACTGTTGTTGGGTATGTGAACCTCCCTGACTGGCATGTGTGAGTTATATGGACACACATGTCACCCAGCACATTTCCTCCAGTGGGTTTTGTCAACCTGTGTAGTACTGGCTACTATGGTGACTCCAGTATGTGTTACAGATGTCACGGTGCCACTATTTGCTGCCATAACATTCAGCCACCCAATTCCCTTGCATGCTCACATCCATACCATAGATACAGATAACGACACATTCTACTCCATTTGGCAATTGGTAGGTCGATTGACTTACCCTGTGGGTGTGCCAGGTTTGAGGATGGTGCTGGGGGGCTGCCTATGTCAGATGCACATAGTACACTCCCTATACATGGTTGAGTACAGCGAGTCAGAGAGAGGAGTCATTCCCTGGGTCCCTACTATGTCAGTGTATGTTACTATGTGTTGTCTCTTTGCTGTGGCCTCGGCATACTGGGCACGCCTCCATCTCCCTACTGGGGCAGGCTCAGGTTGTTCCTCATCTGAGTCACTCTGTGCCTGTTCAGGCCTTGGCATTGGGGGGGGGGCTGTGTGGCCCTGCCCCGTGCTGTTCCTGCTGCAGCTGTTTCTGCAGGATCATATTGTGTAGCATGGCACATACCATAACAATTTGGGTACGTGTAGCTGGTGAGTACTGCAAGGCTCCACTGGATGTATCCAGACACTAGAACCATGACTTCAGCATCCCAAACACATGTTCTATTATAAGTCTGGTCTGTGCGTGTGCCTCATTATGACATTCTTGTTGAGGTGTGTGTGCATTTCTGATGGGTGTCATCAGCCACTGCTCCAGTGTGTAACCAGCATCTCCCACTAGGTGACCGTAGGTGATGTCCCCACTGGAAAATCTCTGGTGCAGCTGCGTCAGATGCCAAATGTGGGAATTGTGATAGCTTCCAGGGCAGCCAGCACACACATTCATTATAATGCCCTGGGTGTCGCAGATGACCTGGTAGTTGATGGAGGGGATGCCCCTGCGGTTGATGTAGGCCCTACTCTGATCAAAGGTTGGTGTTTTGATGCATATGTGCGTGCAGTCTATAGCACCCACTACCTCAGGGTATTCTGCTATTTGGTGGAAGAGACACATATTGCTTGCCAACACTTCACAGGTGTTGAGGAAATATACATGCTCACCGGCATGTGCTGACATGGCATTCAGGAAATGGTGGAGTACTCTGGATGCTGATGCCTGTGAGATCCCCATAATATCCTCAGTTGAGCTTTGGGAAGTACCTGTGTCTAGTATTCCTAGGCCTACACATACCTTGGTATCCACTGGGATGGGTTCCCCTCAGTCAGTTTGGTGTGTCAGGCATGGCCGGCACAGCTCAACAATTTGCTGTAGGAGGTCCCTGTCCACCCTATAGCACTCCACTATCAACAGCTCATGTAGCCCCTGATAGGTTACCCTGGATCTGTACACTCTTCTCCATCTCCTCACTGTGGGTTGATCGGCAGCATTCACATCCACCACCCTCTGCCTCTTGCACATGTTGTTCTATGTTGCCTGCTGCAGCCCCTTTCATTTTGTAGGTTTCTTTGTTAAAAGTTCCCCACTTGTATATACCGGTGGTGTAAAGTGTGGGAAAAACAAGAGGGAAAGGTGTTTGAATAGTTTATAGTGGAGTTCTGGGCTGGGCTGGTCTGCTGCCTGTGTAATTGGCTGATTCTGATACATTTCACCTGCCAGCTATGCTAGTTCTCCTTGATTACCTTTCTACTGCTGTTTTCCATTCCCATTGCCTTCCTGTTTAAGCCTGGGGGCACGCAGTGCAAACAGAGTGCTCAAAGTGCACAGTGCTGCTATTTCCTGGTTTAACTTTTTTTTTCTTCCTTTAAAACCCGGTGTGTGGCGTGCACACCTGCTTAGACAATATAAAGAATGGCAGGCAGATTCAGACACACCCTGTAGCTTAGCTGTACTAAGCTAGGAGCAAACCCGAGCCACAGGACTCCAATCCACTTACAGTATGCCTGACACACCCCCCAATGATGTCAGCTACCTCCTAGGCTTGCACCAAGCTATTCCTACTCTCACAGTGTTGGGACCTGACTAGCATGCTGGGGAAAACTGGGATTCACTATAATTCCCCTCCTCCCTCCCCTCATTTGAATGGGATTGCCTGCTAATGCATAGTTACATGTCTCACACTGAGCCTCCCCCCCTTAGCAACCACTACTCACTGGCCATGTTGTCTTCTGCCTGCCATTGACTTGCATGGCAGAATAGTGATTTTAGTTAGAATGCTTAATTTAGGTTTATTTTGTTATTTTCCCCCCAATCCCATTTGTGCGCTACTGCCCTATGCTTAAACAGCGTAGATCGGCTAAAAAAAATTAAAAGTTGATTTTTTTAATTTTTTGGTTGTCAAAATGCCAATGGCCTTATACTTGGCCATTGGCATGCTTCCTAACTGATATGCAGCCTTTATTTGGAGCTGTCACAGCTCCGTTTTGAATTTTGCTGAAATGTACTCGGTTACTAACCGAGTACATTTGTACAGACTGCACTAGTCCTGCACAGCTGGTTGCAAGCTTCCTGGATAGCAAATTCACCTCATTTGCATGGATTTCTCCTGCAAATGGGGTGATTTGCATACCAGGGCTTAGTCCTCCCGGAAAGCACGGTAGACATATTGCCTGCTGGAGCTCCTGCACTAATCCTGCATGCCATGTAAGGCATAGAGAATTCAGGAGAAAGTGTCCATCTGATGAACCATGGATTTAAAGCTATTAGACTTTTCATTCTGCTACACGTGCTTGTGTTTGTGTATGTGTGTGTGCATGTGTGTGTGTGCGCGCGAGTTTGCCCATTTGTCATGCTCTCTGTCTGAATTCATGGGTATATCCTACAGTAGACTGAGTTCCCATTATATCTATCCCACACTTGCTGCTTTTAGAGATTGCTTTCATCTGAGGATATTATTTAAATTATCAGTAAATCACTGACTGCAAATTCATCTGTCTGAACGATGAGAAAACATATATCTGCTAATGGAACAAAGACTCATTTTAGGTAACATTATAGGGACTCTGGATTAGTTCACATAATGCATAGTTGCAATAATTCATTCTGTGTGCTGTGTTTTGTACACCAACTGTCCTACAGGTTCATAGGTACTTATATGACTATCAATCCTGGAGGTTCTTAAGAAGCCTATCCTTATATTTCCATGGTAGTTTCCTGCTTTTAAATTTTCTATATGAATAACCCATAGTTGGGCATATCAAGGATATTTTGGACATTTAATTGTTGTCCCTAAGTATAAGGGAGACAAGATCAGGGGTGAATTTGTGTATTTTGTGTATTTTTATACATTATTCTAAATTACATTTGAATAGAGTCAGACTCAAGATGTACTTCACTTTATGTGGAATGGAAGACAGTTCCACAAAAGTGGTACTCTCAGTCTTACATGCAAATTCCTCCATCACATTCTATTAATGTTGCAAAATAGACAGATCCCTTGAGCAGGTGTTTATGTTACCACAGGACTTCCAAATTTGCAATATATATCTGAAGGGCAGGGGGTGTTGAGGCTTTACGTGTGTGGCAAAGGTAGTGTCTTAGTAACATATAATTCAGAGAAAAGGGAAAAGTTTTGAGATAGTCTGCATAGTTTTTGTGATTTAGGCTACTAATGTTTTTTTTTTTTTAAATGAGAAAGTGTTGTACTCATTCTAGTTGTGACAAGTGTTTGGACAGGTACATATGGAATGGCCATTATATTCAAAGATCGTTCTGGTCTGTGCGTGTGCCTCATTATGGCATTCTTGTTGAGGTGTGTGTGCATTTCTGATGGGTGTCATCAGCCACTGCTCCAGTGTGTAACCAGCATCTCCCACTAGGTGACCGTAGGTGATGTCCCCATTGGAAAATCTCTGGTGCAGTTGCGTCAGATGCCAAATGTGGGAATTGTGATAGCTTCCAGGGCAGCCAGCACACACATTCATTATAATGCCCTGGGCGTCGCAGATGACCTGGCAGTTGATGGAGGTGATGCCCCTGCGGTTGATGTAGGCCCTACTCTGATCAACGGTTGGTGTTTTGATGCATATGTGCGTGCAGTCTATAGCACCCACTACCTCAGGGTATTCTGTTATTTGGTGGAAGAGACACATATTGCTTGCCAACACTTCACAGGTGTTGAGGAAATATACATGCTCACCTGCATGTGCTGACATGGCATTCAGGAAATGGTGGAGTACTCTGGATGCTGATGCCTGTGAGATCCCCATAATGTCCTCAGTTGAGCTTTGGGAAGTACCTGTGTCTAGTATTCCTAGGCCTACACATACCTTGGTATCCACTGGGATGGGTTCCCCTCAGTCAGTTTGGTGTGTCAGGCATGGCCGGCACAGCTCAACAATTTGCTGTAGGAGGTCCCTGTCCACCCTATAGCACTCCACTATCAACAGCTCATGTAGCCCCTGATAGGTTACCCTGGATCTGTACACTCTTCTCCATCTCCTCACTGTGGGTTGATCGGCAGCATTCACATCCACCACCCTCTGCCTCTTGCACATGTTGTTCTATGTTGCCTGCTGCAGCCCCTTTCATTTTGTAGGTTTGTTTGTTAAAAGTTCCCCACTTGTATATACCGGTGGTGTAAAGTGTGGGAAAAACAAGAGGGGAAGGTGTTTGCTTAGTTTATATAGTGTTCTGGGCTGGTCTGCTGCCTGGGTAATTGACTGATTCTGATACATTTCACCTGCCAGCTATGCTAGTTCTCCTTGATTACCTTTCTACTGCTGTTTTCCATTCCCTTTGCCTTCCTGTTTAAGCCCGGGGGCACGCAGTGCAAACAGAGTGCTCAAAGTGCACAGTGCTGCTATTTCCTGGTTTAACTTTTTTTTTCTTCCTTTAAAACCCGGTGTGTGGCGTGCACACCTGCTTAGACAATATAAAGAATGCCAGGCAGATTCAGACACACCCTGTAGCTTAGCTGTACTAAGCTAGGAGCAAACCCGAGCCACAGGACTCCAATCCACTTACAGTATGCCTGACACACCCCCCAATGATGTCAGCTACCTCCTAGGCTTGCACCAAGCTATTCCTACTCTTACAGTGTTGGGACCTGACTAGCATGCTGGGGAAAACTGGGATTCACTATAATCCCCCCTCCTCCCTCCCCTCATTTGAATGGGATTGCCTGCTAATGCATAGTTACATGTCTCACACTGAGCCTCCCCCCCTTAGCAACCACTACTCACTGGCCATGTTGTCTTCTGCCTGCCATTGACTTGCATGGCAGAATAGTGATTTTAGTTAGAATGCTTAATTTAGGTTTATTTTGTTATTTTCCCCCCAATCCCATTTGTGCGCTACTGCCCTATGCTTAAACAGCGTAGATCGGCTAAAAAAAATTAAAAGTTGATTTTTTAAATTTTTTTTGGCTGTTTGCAATGCCAATGGCCTTATACTTGGCCATTGGCATGCTTCCTAACTGATATGCAGCCTTTATTTGGAGCTGTCACAGCTCCGTTTTGAATTTTGCTGAAATGTACTCGGTTACTAACCGAGTACATTTCTACAGACTGCACTAGTCCTGCACAGCTGGTTGCAAGCTTCCTGGATAGCAAATTCACCTCATTTGCATGGATTTCTCCTGCAAATGGGGTGATTTGCATACCAGGGCTTAGTCCGTGTAGGACTAGTGCAGGAGCGCTCGTGCACGCCCCTGCAGGCTGCTCCCGGAAAGCACGGTAGACATATTGCCTGCTGGAGCTCCTGCACTAATCCTGCATGCCATGTAAGGCATAGAGAATTTGGGGGAAAGTGTCCATCTGATGAACCATGGATTTAAAGCTGTTAGACTTTTCATTCTGCTACACGTGCTTGTGTTTGTGTATGTGTGTGTGCATGTGTGCGCGCGCGCGAGTTTGCCCATTTGTCATGCTCTCTGCCTGAATTCATGGGTATATCCTACAGTAGACTGAGTTCCCATTATATCTATCCCACACTCACTGCTTTTAGAGATTGCTTTCATCTGAGGATATTATTTAAATTATCAGTAAATCACTGACTGCAAATTCATCTGTCTGAACAATGAGAAAACATATATCTGCTAATGGAACAAAGACTAATTTTAGGTAACATTATAGGGACTCTGGATTAGTTCACATAATGCATATTTGCAATAATTCATTCTGTGTGCTGTGTTTTGTACACCAACTGTCCTACAGGTTCATAGGTACTTATATGACTATCAATCCGGGAGGTTCTTAAGAAGCCTATCCTTATATTTCCATGGTAGTTTCCTGCCTTTAAATTTTCTATATGAATAACCCATAGTTGGGCATATCAAGGATATTTTGGACATTTAATTGTTGTCCCTAAGTATAAGGGAGACAAGATCAGGGGTGAATTTGTGTATTTTTATACATTATTCTAAATTACATTTGAATAGAGTCAGACTCGAGGTGTACTTCACTTTATGTGGAATGGAAGACAGTTCCACAAAAGTGGTACTCTCAGTCTTACATGCAAATTCCTCCATCACGTTCTATTAATGTTGCAAAAGAGACAGATCCCTTGAGCAGGTGTTTATGTTACCACCGGACTTCCAAATTTGCAATATATATCTGAAGGACAGGGGGTGTTGAGGCTTTACGTGTTTGGCAAAGGTAGTGTCTTAGTAACGTATAATTCAGAGAAAAGGGAAAAGTTTTGAGATAGTCTGCATAGTTTTTGTGATTTAGGCTGCTAATGTTTTTTTTTTTTTAAATGAGAAAGTGTTGTACTCATTCTAGTTGTGACAAGTGTTTGGACAGGTACATATGGAATGGCCATTATATTCAAAGATCGTTCTGATGAGAACTGAAGAAAGTGGAATGGTTAAATCCTCGCATCTGGACACTGTACCTTTAGATATAAACAGTGATGAAAAAAAGCTTCCCTACAATAGTGGATTTATAGTGATCAAAGGTCAGTCTATTGTTGACATAGGTTCTCTGATTCCTGACAACAGGATCAACTTTCATAAGGGTATGTTGTCAATGTGATAGCTAAAGAGAAGTCATCCTTGCTGAAGGATACTGTAGTACATATCTTGGCAATTAGTTTTAGTCCATGGTTTTGACAGCAGCTATTGTTTTGGGAAAGGTCCTCCTGGAGGATTTTGGTGTTCCAGGGAGTTTATCATGGCAAAATGTTCATAGTGGTCTGCAGGCTTTGTCAACCATAAACCATTAACATTTGCTTTGAATTCTGAGAAGTAAATGCCAAAGAGGATGGGACTAACGACTGAATCCTGAAGTATGCTACCAGTAACGGGTCTTTTGGAGGAGGTACAGCCACCCACTCTAACTTCCCAGGTTTTGTTTGTATGTCTCTTTGAAATACCTTAAGTTTAATAAGGATTTACATTTAGCTGGGAGAGTTTACCTATGATTCTTGAGTGTGGGATGGTGTCGATGCCTTTCTGAGTTCTACATATGCAGTATGTATAGATTTGCCTTCATCCATTGCCTCAGTAATATTTTCAAAGAAGTCAGCCCAGTAAAGTAGACAGGAGTTTCACTAAATTAATCTGAACTGGCATGGGTTGAATTTGTAGGTTACTTATGTCATTTATTAATTATATAATGATATTTTCTACAGTCTTACAAATTAGGCTGGTCAGGCTTATGGCTCTATAATTACCTGGATCTGTTGCTGCCTCACTTTTGTGCACTAGGATGACTTTTGTTGTCCTCCATTTGTCTGGAAAAATGCCTGCTTGAAGACTGATATAGAAGTGGATTGCAGTACTGTCATGGCACATACAAAGGAAAGCCTTTTTATGTGACGGACACTATGTGCTCTGGTAGTATTCCCGATCACTCTGTTGCACTGAAGCACTATACAGTGCAACAAGGAATATCTGCTTAAGCTACCTTGCTGAATAACTATTCTCTGCAGCACTGTGCTCCATAAATGGATGACGTGTTATGTCTAAATGTGATTGATAATGATTGATTGAAGATGATTGCAGAGTTTGGGTTATTACAGTATTATTATAATGAGAACATCCTGTTGGAAAGAGCTTAGCAACATCACAAAACAGGGGTGAGGAAAGGCATGCTGCACCATATAATTCTTTCACCAATATAGTATGTTTCACCGTGCACAGAAGTTTTGTTATTATTATTATTATTATTATTTTTATTATTATTATTCAGTGGACAGTTGTTTCTTCGTCATTGATTAACACTTCAGTGGGTAAGGGAAATTGCTGTGGTCACAAACAGTATATCATCTCTAGGTGCAGTGTTCAGTACCAACTAGTTATCCCATTGAAAAAATCTCCACACAGTGTAGTGTTTACAAATTACATACCATCCTGACATTATTGCCATGAATAAAATAGTGTGGCTATGATGGGTAAGACTATGCATGCGTACCACTTTCTTTGAATGATATAACCTATAAGTATGCCATTCTATGATGCAGCAGTCCTACTGCAAGGAACACAATGTTTATGAAGAGCACTCTCTTTAAATTAGTGTACAACTCATAGACATCTCTGTGTACCTTATTCAAAATAAGTACAATGCTGCAACATCATTTTGTAAAAGATCTTATAACATAAAATACAACTTTGCCTAATGGACTTCCTAATATAGTGACAATCAAAAAACAAAACAATTTTGTACTGGCTTGATGCATCATATAATGTGCAGTGAAACATTGTTGGCTTTAATCATTCAACCATCCTAGTACACACCAGAGAAGATAGGCAAACCTACCATAACACATACAGGTCAGTTAAACCATGCCTCACAGTCCCTACTACTATAAAACTATTTCTTTATAAGTCAGTTTAATTCTTACACACCAGGGGACTGAAGTACTGACCAATATATGCATATCTATATCTATATCTATATATATATATATATATATATATATATATATATATATATATATATATATATATATATATATATGTGTGTGTGTGTGTGTGTGTGTGCATGCGTGTGTGTTTTACAGAAAATTAAGTTATAGTGCAGATAAGATAATAAGTAAATAGTAAGTAGTCCATACTGAATGCTTATGTATTTAACACTTTCAACATTATGACCTCTACAAACTGCAGCTAACCCATTCAGAAATATGTAATTATATGCTAAAGTATTCAATATGTTTTATACAAGCAGGCATATTTAAATTGTCTCCTTTACGTCTGCCAGATATTTGTCCTTCATACAAGTGCAACTTTTGGGCCTGAAAATGATTTTACATACAATAATTGTATGTTTATGCAAGTAAAAGTCTTCCAAGATCTTACTGATACATATCTTAATAAATACTAATAGTTAAAAATAAGCCATATTTATCACACTATTGCAGACTATTTGTATGGCGGGTATTACACTGAACGTAATTAATTCACCATAAGATCTCAAACATGTCCTCTAATTCTGCAGACAAGCTGGAGCAGTACAAATCCTATAGATGATACACATAACATTTTATGACTTTCAGACAATAACACCCACCTTGGATCCATTGCACCACATTTACATTTGCTATTGTCCAATAAATCCAGTGATTCATTAATGTTGCATATACATCATGCAGAAGCTAACACAATCATCCATGCTAGTGCAAAAAGAAATATTGCTAATTAAACACACAAGACACCAAGGTACATAGCAGAACAAGAAGCTACACGTCAAGCCCACAGCACACACTCACGGCCACTTTGTGGCAAGCAAGTACATGACCATGTGTGTACATGATGTAAACAAAAGAGTATATACAACAAACCAGACATTCAGAAGTGAAGCGTGTGTGTACTCAATAGCATCAGATAAATAGATGGAAGATTTGATAGTAACACCAGCCAATGGGCATTGCTTATTGTGCTAAATGTTTGTCTGCTCCAGCATTTCACATGGAACAAACTGAAAAGGCATTGAAAAAGAGAGTTTATTAGCAGTTAAGAGGGGTGACACTACTAATGCTTCATGTAGGCATGCTAAAACGTATACAGGGTTTAAAAAGTTTTTTTTTTTTTTTTTTGGAAAGAATTTCCCTATTTGACAGGAGTGGTAACTCAGCAGCATATCTGGTGGCAAGGTAGCTACATTTTTAGATATGAATATTTTCACTAGTTATTGACAGTATGAACTTTATAGATGTTTTTAAATGGAGTTTTTTTTGTGTTTTATATTTATATTAATATGCCTGCAATTTTTATTGGAAGTTTTAGATCACATGATACTCAGCTTTCTAATAAATTGAGGTATTCCTCCCCTCCAGTGACGATATATTTTTTTTGTTATTCATTTAAAAATAATAGTATTATATTTACATCCTTCATGATCAGATTGATACTCGGCCCTCTTATATGCTGTGATCTTTCATTTCAGGCCACACAACGTTGTGCTGTTTATCGACTCCTGCAGTACATCATGGACTTCTTTATTTGTTAATGACATTGTTTCTGCAGTAAGAGCTTCCATTGGAGAAGTAATCAAATGTTGCTCCTGAATGAGACCTTTTTTGAGAGGAGTGTTTGTCCACTTTGCATGGTGAATATCATGGATATCGGACTAAAGCATTATGGAAATCTGAGCACCATTTTTATTCTTCATTTTTATGTTCTTCCACCCTCTAGTTCCAAGCATTAATCCAGTTATGTAGGGTGGGTTATGGTTTCCTGACTCAAGAGCAGAAACATGTTGACACAGTTGTCATTCAATAAGTATCATCTTCTAAGAGGAAATTTTCTTGCTAAGCATCTGTCCTACAGAAGAGGAGATTTTACACCTTTTTACCAGCAATGGCATCCAATTAACATCAATGTGCACAAAATTTCCTGCAGTCAGCTTCCCCTCTTGTTATAATTATTTCTATTCTTTACTTCCCTGCAGCTATTCATCACTGATTCTTATTTAAATCTTGTTCTCATTCTGTTACCTTGTACTACATGGCCTCTAAATATCATCATCTTACAGAAGCATGCTGACCTTGTGTACCTGTGCTTCACTACACTTCCCACTGTAACCCTTAAATCTGTACCATAATCATAACTTTATCAAATGTGCACTTTATTCTTCTTACTGCTGATTTTCTTCCTCCTGCCAAATTTATTGTACATGTTGTGCACACCAAATTATACATATTGTACATGCTGTAAATAGGAACATATACCTAGCGCAATAAAACATATGCAATTCAGTAGTATGTTCTTTATGCAGGTTGTATGTTTTATTCATCTACAGCCTGGTGTTTGGAAATTTATTGTGTTACACTTGTTATCATTTGTAGTTTAATATAATATTTTGTTACTGTCTGTTATTTTCACGTATTGGAGCTTTTCCACAGCAGACGCTACTGTAAGTAGTTTTTGACATCCTGAATTCTCAGTTTTAACATATGAATAAATAAACAATTAAATGTATTTTGTTAGATATTCAGTTAGTCCACTGGACATTACATCATGGCTTAATGGGAATAATACAACTGTTTTGTGAATGTGATAAAGAATACAAGAATATTGTTCATATTCATTTTTAAACTAGCAATTCATAAGAATGTATGCTTTTTAAGGATTAACATAAATGTCATATGATTAACTGCATTCAGTAAGTAGTCAAAAAACCTTTAAATTACTGGGAAAATACGATGATTGCCTTATCCTGTAAAGACTGTAGACATTCTTTTCTAACTGCAACACATGGTCCATAAATGCAGCTACAGACCATTTGAAGTGTGACATCTGGCAGTTGCACAGATGTTAAGGTTGCAAGCTGTAATTCATGTGGTACAGGGTCCAATTCCCTCATTTGCCTCCTGTGTGACCCTGAGTGAGTCACTTAAGCAGGCATTGCTCCCAGGGTCACGATTGAAAAGGGGCTGTGTCTAGTGGACCAACCTCGTTAGCAAGTAGAATTATTAATATGTATTAGAGTACATTCTTACCACATTATGATCCTGTTGCAATGCTGTCTAGTGCATTCCTCCTTAATCAATTCCATCTTAGTTCTATTACTGGCATAATGATTCCTTAAAAATTACAGTTGGTTTGTATTAAATAATAGTGCAATCAGATTGCAAGTATTTAGAATTTCCTTTGCCATATCAAAGAGCTGCTACTTTTGACATGATGTTCTGAAGCAAAAGCATACAAAAGGCAATTTTTACTTTCACAATGCAGGCTTCCCAATACAAAGATATTGATTGTCCTTTACCACGTAAATCACATTTGTTTCAGGTAATACTAAAGGTTGCTAAACTAGGCAGTTTTAAAGTTGGTATATTGTCTGAAGCTTGTCAATATATCCTTTAGTACTACTGAGCTGTATAAAATTGCACTGTTTCTCATTAGTTAAAATGTGGTACAAACAACTCATGAAAACATTATACATCAGAATGTTAAAGCATATTTTTTTTCATATTCTTAAGTTTGGAGATACATGCCTAATTGTCTTTGTGATATTCCCTTAAGACACAAAATTGTATGTCATTATCTTGCATTCATTTCACTTCAGATCTGACCCACCCTGATTATGCATTTAGATGTTCTTTTCTTTTTGTTTTGTTTTTCCTGGTTGAGGAAAATGCTAATCTACATAAATTATATATGTCAGTTTTGCACATACTATTTTGCATAATCAAGAATATTCAAACTATGAAGCCAAAACTCTTTAGGGTACATTCAGCAGTGCATTTATTTTTCTCAGATAATAATTATAATACATTCTGGCTCATTTTGAGGTACTGTCAGGACAAAAATTATTGTCCTAAAGGAATGATCCATGAATAAATCTTCCCGGACTGAGAACATAGCCATCTGTTTGTCCACTGGTATTATTACTTTGCATTGGCACATTCATGTTTCTCTCTAAATATCTAGCAATACAACTGTTATGTTTAGATACTGTTCTTATAAGATATCAGTTTAAAATTTTCTGTCTTTTAAAAGATGTGCAACAGTTTTCTAAGTTTGTTTCCACTCTCTTGTTGTTATAGCTGGCCATTGGCAAAATATATTTTTAAAGCTCACCTGCATTTTTAAGTTACAGTGGTGGTGGTGCTGCGGTAGCATTGTCTCCTCACAGTAAGACATTGTCCTGTTCGATTCTCAGCTATAGCGTCTTCTGTGTGGAGACATGCGTGAATGGGCGTACCTTTGTTGAAGGTTGTGCATCAGAGCCGGCAACTCGGCATGTAAAAATCTACTGACAATCATTAGCAGACCGGAGTTCCGCTGTGGTGACCCCTAACCGGGAGAAGCCGAAAGACACAACAACCTGCATTTTTAAATTATTGTTGTACCAGTTCCATGGCAAAAAGGTACAAAGGCCTGATTGTGTACCAGCTAACTTGGAAATGGCTAATGATCAAGGCACTGACTGAGCTAGTGGGAAGTGGATGTTAGCATGTACAACAAGCTTATCCTTCCTGGGAGGAGGGAAGTAGTGCAGTCTACTGCAGTGCTGATGCCTACTGGAGAGAAAAGTGCATGGACAAAGGACATGTGTTTGGAACTGCCAAGCAACGGCTGCATGGTAATTTTCAATAGGCATGTGCAAAAACATGTGCATCTAAATCAAAAGGCATAACAGGTCCTCACTTTTCTAAGCAAGCACATTAGCTATTTAATGAGGGCTTAGGGCCAGAAAACAAAAAGTCTTTCATGGGTGCTAACAAGATATATTTGTTGTAAATGACTCTCGCACTGTGATGGGGAATACTTAGGCATAATTGAACAGAGATGAGGTGGTCATCAGTTTTTGGAATAGAAAAAAAAGTATTTAAAGTGTTATTTCCATGACTCTCATCATTTTTTTTAATTTGCTTCTGGATGATGTCCTTCTTTATATAGACTAAGGGAAATTTGATCAGCACACCAGAGATAGATGCCTGATCATTTACTAACATGTGCCATATAATATTGAATATCATCCTACATTAAGACCAACTTAGGCAGATAGAACATTCACTTAACATTCTGAGACACAGCGCTACAAAACTAGTATACTGCACTGCACTGCAGTACTGTCAGTAACTGAACATGAATACAAGTCACTGGCATAGGGATAACACTCCAAGCCCTGTGATCTTCCTGGTATTAGGGTGGGTGTTCAACCTGCTGAGCCACTCTTAAAAAAGCTTCTGGCTTATTGTAGGCACTAAAAAAGTTTTCATGTGAGGCATTATTTGGACCATATTTATTTCTCAATAATATTATTATATTATTTATTATAATATTGACACATTGATAGTATGACATATGAGGTTTGGTAACAAACCAATTTGTCCAGGGACATCTTCAGGTGGGTGTTTAGGTAGAAGTACTAATGGGAACTAAAATGGTAGGGGAAGGAAATAGTTGGGGGGAGGGGTTAAATTGGAAAGTAGGATGATTGGGGAGGAAATGAGATAAGTGTAGGGAGGGCTTAATGTTTTTTATGAGAGTAACTAGGTAAGGAATCACATTTTTGGCTTAAACTTGCTAAGACAAGTTCTACATCCAGACGACCTGTAAATATTTAGAACATAGGCAGGCCTTGTGTGCTACTGGGTGAGTAAATTTTAATTTTTTTTTTCTTCTTCTGGGTTTTGAGCCTCCTACAACTGGTTTCTTTTGCAGATGTGTTCGTGAATTACTATTAATAAATAATGACGGAATTTAGGAGGTACACGCTGGTTATCTATCAACTTTCTAAGTTTCTGGGAGGAACATAAAATTGTGTTCCTGGTTTTTGGCCTTTGTGCCACTTTTGCTTGCAGCTTTGGTGTTTCATGGTTCTTAGTATCTCTAGAGGGATATACCTTGGGATAGGCATGGATTGGGTTTGAAATGGGGCTGGTTCACTACTTTATGTTTTGTGATGTTGTTTTCAATAATGCAACTATCAGTCTAGTTTACATGTTTGGGGTTGCCTGGCTTGAGTAGTTGTGGGTGCGACTTGATTCCATATAAGCACACCTATCATGATGTCTGTAGGGTCTAAAGAGATTCTAGCATTGCTAGGGACAGCAATGCTGTTGAGCGTGGAGCAGATCTGGAGTGAATGCCAAAGCATGTGAACCTTCGGTACCCACCTAGGCATCAGGATTTTGCTCAGGAAGTCTTCAGATTGGCTGGGCTCTGTTGATTGGGTAGACCAGGGCTTTGTCCCTTATTTTCTCATTATTAAGCCCCTGTCTGGTATCTAGTGCTGGCATACAAGACTAATGTACTGTATATAAGTGGCTAAGGTGCAGGGTTTGAACCTTGTTACATCAGAGGGGGGTTACTGCCAGAGGGTGCTTCAATCATGTTGCGTCTGCCTGGTCGGGAGTCAAGGAGAATTACATTGTTGTGGTGGACGGGAATGGACATCTTTTCTCCCCATTGAGCTGCTGGTGGTGGTGTTTTGAGATTGAGCATATGCATTTTGGTGTTGATTGCTATGGAGGTGGGGGAATGATTTAGAGGCATGGGCCAGTGGTTCGTGCTTGATATAAGTATTAATTAAAAAAAAAAAAAATAAAAAATAAACTAAATAAATTAGAAAGAGGGAGAGGTAAAGGAGTGAGAAGGCAGACTGGGATTTAGTTGACCAGTATTATAATAAATAGGACAATGGCATGGTTTCCTTTCCAAGGGAAATGGTTTATTGCTCACCTGTTAAATATGTAAGGTAGTACAGCTGCAGGAACAGTGATTTTAGTTACCATTGCATTAGCCACCCATACCTCTCAACTGTCCAGATTTTCACAGAATGTTCAAATTTTGCCTCATAATTTTGCTCTGTTTCTCATACATTTTGTGTTTTTTTCTAGCAAATCATTGAAGACTGATAGCGCAAGATAAAACTAATGATAGGCATTTGAGTTTCGGCCTTTATTTCCTTCAGAAAATAAATATCAATGCAAAATATGCTATTCTAGCAAATTTCTAAGTTTATAGGAGCAATATTTAAATTCTGTCCTTATTTGAATGCCTTTGCCCCCCCCCCCACATTCCTTCTGGCTTTGCACATATTTTTTCAAAGGTATGATCTAAATATTATAGTTACTAAATAATGACATGCATTTGAGTTTCAGACTTCATATCCTTCAGAAAATGCATGGTAATACAAATCCTGTTCTAGCAACTTTCTTGGTTTATTAGAGAAATATATAAAATGTGTCCCTATTTTGGGTCTTTGTTTCCCTCATTATGTCAGGCTTGTCCAGATTTCTTGTGCTAAGAGGTTGAGAGGTATGGGCCTTCTCATGGAAGGGCATTTGTAGTTGCCTGTTCCTACCCAAAATCAGTACATTTACTAAGGTTGTACTTACCATTCAATGAACAATAAGGAAAATTCCATGTGATGGTGTAGTGTGTGTGCGTGTGTGTGTGTGGAGTGACAAGATCAGGAGAAAGGACATTCAGGGAAAAGGGCATACAAACCTCTTCAACTTTTCCCCATGAAGAATGTAATGCTTACATTGGAAAGGAGTACATTTTATGGCTTGTTGTAAGGTACAATGTATTTTCCACCAATGATGTAGGTGAATATGTTATTCGTTGGTGGTGGTGCATTCCTCTCAGCTGTACAGATTTTCACAGAATGTCCAGATTTTTGCCTGTTATTTTAGTCCATTGCTTATAAAATTGTGGTTTTCTGGAAAACTGTGGGCAAACTTTAGAGGAGTGAAGTCAGAGAAAAAAAATGGCAGGCATTTCAGATTCATGCTAATGCAAGAGCAATATTTAAAATTGTCCCTATTTTGAGCTTTTGTCCTCACTTTACTTATAGCTTGGTCCAGATTTCTTGTTGTAAGAAGTTGGGAGGTATAAGGTGGTGTTAAATGCTTTAGGTCATTAGTCCATTGTGGTGGTCTGAGGAGGGGAGACCATGGTTGGCAGGACTGTAGTTTCCATAGTCATTCATGGGCTGTGCTCACTGTGCATGCACATTTACAGTGAAACAATTGGTACGCCTCTTTTATTAATGGTGTTGGGGGGGTTGTAGTATCGAATCAATTGTTTGCCATTAAAATTGCAATTAGCTATCTGGTACATGTTTAAGGTATATTTTATGATGGAACTGTGTAGAGATACTTGAGATGTTTTCATGTAATGTCAGTGGTTTAGGGAGGGCAGATTCAAGCAGTGTCTGAAGTGCTAAGGAGCTGCAGTTATTCTAACACTTAGTGGCTATAATGTTTTGGCTGTCTGATAGGGACTCACGGGAGCATTTCAGGGTATGTGTCAAATAGCATGGTATTACAACGTATTAATTTAGGGAGGCCTTATGTAGCTCCATATGGCCTAGCTCTTCCTCTTTGTGGGGAGGGTTGGGGCAGTTCATGCCATTTACCTAAAAACTATGCAAGAGTTGGAACTTCAATTATGTACAGTCTCACATTCACAGTGTCAGTGTGTGACAGTGCGCATGTTTGACCTGTAAGCCCACAACATCAGTAAAGATGAAATGGTTTGCCCAGGTTGTGGGCTGCAGGGTGGCAATGAACTGCGGCTGCTAACCACACATGCACAGTGAGTTTTAGCCATCAGGCATGGACTGTCAACCCCTTATATCAGGGGGATGGTAGTCAATCAGGTGTGCATGATGGACTTTCTAGACTTTGCAACACAGTTTTTGTCTGCTTTCATACAATTAAGGATGTCTGGTAAATTGTTATAGACTGAAATCAGAAAATAATTATAGGTATTTGTTCAGACTTCACATTCTTTCAAAATCCATACCTCTCAGCTGTACATATTTTAGGAGAATGTCCTTGGCCTTGAGGTTGATATGGCTGGGGTTGGAAGGCCTAATATGGGGTGTGCTTCAATTTACTTGGCCCTTTTTTTGGTAGTGGTTCTACATTGATTTTCCCATGTGTTGGGAGACATGGTAGAGATACGGTATAGCAGCAAGTCCGTTTCCTTTAGAAGGCATGGTAACTCAGAGCCTTTCATTCCAGCAGTTGCTACATTTATGAGAGCATTATTTCTAATGGGGTCAGCCATAGTTTGTAAGAGCAGTATTTGGGGGTTGTCCAGTTGCAGTGCTGTATGGTAGCATGCTGCTCGGCTACCTGAGAGTGTGCAGGGTGTCTGGGCCTTTGGTCATGGTTTCATCTGTTCCGTATACCATTTTGCCTTTGGCCAAATCACTGTAGTGTTCATACAGATGCTCACTGTGCAGTCTGCAAGCCCATCAGAAATGTCATGTAGATACAGAGCCATTGAACTTCTGTCCTTCAGAGGATTCCTTTTGGCACAGCACCAGTTAATTTTCTAAGTTTGTAAAAGCAATATGTAAAAAAAAAAAAAAGGTCTCGGCAAAGTAGTTAACCAAAAATAAACCTATGAAAAGAATTGAGCACTTCATTTTCTATCACTTTCTCTGAGAGGTTGAGAGAAAGGCAAGCATAAGCACTAGAGCATAGATAGGGTGTAAATTTTAACATTGCTCTGAAAATTGGGGGGGGGGTGTATGTTCATCTCTGAAGTTATGCAGGGTCGGGCCTGGTTAGTACTTCGATGGGAAATCATCTTGGAATACCAAATGCTGTAGGCTTTGCCTATGGCCATACCACCCTGAATGTGCCCAATCTCATCTGTCACAGCTTCAGTGGTCAAAATGCTCTATGGGCATGTTCATGCCTTTCAACCTTCTATTTCTAGAATGAGGAATGCTGCTTCTTATAATATGGAAAAAAAACAGGTAAAGGGTTTTTCAATAATGATTTCAGCTAAGGAAGTTCATAGGATAGTAAGTGTGATGATTTTACTTATAGAGTAGGCTTTTTAATGAAATAATATGATTCAGTTCTACTTGTCATTGATAGCAGTTAAATTGCTAACATGGTATGGGTGACGGACTCTTTCAGTGTGGAACTTCCATGTGGCAGCTTCATTCCTTGTGGAACTTCAAAGAACATGAACTTTTACAGCTACAGATAAGGAGCATTCCTCAAAGTGAGGTATACTTAAAAGATTTAGGTTTGTATGGAGGAATCTTACTCTTTTGTTTAAGCATTTTAAGTTTCATTGTGTGTACATGTTGCTGTTAGAGCCACTTGCAAAAAAAAAAGTCACTTTCTGACAGATGAATGCATAGTTTTGTTTACCCTTTTAATTTGGTTTAGAGTGATTTTGTGAGGATATTTGGTAGTACTTTCTTGCAGAAATGCTCCCAAAACTGTTTTAAGAAATAAGTTAGCATGGTCAAATAATGGCCTGTATTTCTTTTTGAGTGGAATTACGAGGGAACCCTGGAATTTTGATATTTAAGTTATACCTCATTGCAGTGTTTACTTGTACATACTCAAATGGGTAGTTCATGTTTGAAAGATTTGCAAAAGGATAAGGTGGTGCCAGGTTATTAAGGATAAGGAGATGCAGGGCATGGTAGAGGCTGAGCGGTTGATGATCAGTGTAGGCCTGTAACAGCATTTAAGGTTGTCATTAAGAAGTTTTGGCTTATGGGTGTGCAGAAAATTTACAGTTTTCTTTTCTTTTGCAGATGGGGGAAGACAGATTTTGCATCAGTCAGTGAAGCCCAGTTGGTAGGCCAAAACGGTGATGGATTCTGCTGGGATGGATGTTCTGGTCATTGGAGTGGTGCACAATGAGATCACAGATGGGGACCACAGACTGTGCTTAAGCCGTTGGCCTGAAGGAAGTGGATTTGACAGGTGATGAATTCTGCAGGGGTGGATGTGCCAGTCACTGCAGTGGTGAACAGTGAGGTCTCAGGTAATATATATATATATATATATATATATATATATATATATATATATATATATATATATATATATTACTACATACATATATATGCACAGAATAGCAATCATGGAGAGTTCTTTCATGAATGAAGAACACATTTAGAAGCAGGAAGGTAAAGCAGTGTAAGACAGAACAACACAATAAATAGATTATGCTGGCTTGATACTTTTTATGGTACAGAAGAGTTTGAAGTTAGATATTGTTTGTGATATTTACCAAATAGAGGTTAAGATAGGTAACACTATAAAATGTGCAAAAGGGGGAAAAGTTTCAAAGCTGATTAGGAAGACGAAAAACCTTTTTATGCCTAACTCATTTCATTTAAATATGTGGAAATGTTAAACTACTTTATTCAGAGAAGACACATATTGCCTTTTTAGTAGTTGAATTACTTGGTGCTTTTCAACAGGTATCAGCTGGGTATTATATGACACTTTTCTGTTTCCCATGACAGCCTTCCTGGAAAACTTTCTTCAATGAAACTGAACTATTGAAACCAATTAAATTGAGAACCCTGATGATGTTGTTGCTATTTGTTACTTAGTTATTTCAGAGTGTATGTCGGTATTGTTGCTAATTGGTAATAGTAAATTAAAAAAAAAGTTTAGAAGTCTTCAGCTTTGATACCTTAGAGTTTGGACAATCATCAAGGTAATATCCAAGAAAAATCTAAAAATATTTGTTCTATATTCTTTACACTCATTTTTTTTCTGCTGATATGGCCAGCCCTTCAAAATATTAGCTAAATGCGTGCATCTTTCATTCAATAACATTTTATTGATCTCTGTTAAACCATTGGTATTCTAAACTACCACCCTTCATTCAATTACAACTGCTAAACAAAGTGATGCAAATTCCTCAGTTCTTCATAAAGGTGTAAATAATCACTTATCCCTATTTTATCAGTGGTATTACATATAAACTTGTATGGGAAGTACATAGTAGCTATGCTTTTAAATGGGATTTTTACTATATCATGTGACTTCTGATCTGAGCAGATCAGTGAAGATTTTTGATTACTAAATATCATGTTCTGTAGTTCTTCTCTTAACTATATATTTTTATGTATTTTATTTTATTTTCCATTTGTTCATTGAGATAGACTTACTGGGCAAATTACCCCATTCTATGGTGGCCAGTATAGAAAAGCTTCATGTAAACTTTCACACAGTTACATACATAAAAATGTATTTAAGCTTTAACAAACAATTCAAATAGATGTGAAAAAATAATGATGACTTCAAATAACAGAAATTATAGCTAATATTCATTTTGACCTGTTACAGTCAAACAAGGTTTTCATAAGTTAAGTTTGCAGGAAATAAAGCATTAGAATAACACTTAGAAGCAGCTGGTGAAAAGAAGTTAGTTTCCATAAAGGGACAATGAAGCTTCAAATATGTTGATGCATTTCAGAGCATGGGCCTGTTTAGAAATTCGCCTAGTGATGAGCAGGTACATAACCAGCCATTGTTTAGGTATGTTTAAGTTCAGCTTTGTATACATTTAATTTTCACATTTAGTTTTGGTGAAGTACAACGGTGTTCCAAACTTATGCGACATAATTGTCACAGAGTGTATATCCTGCTCTGTTGCTTCACTTGCTAGTGATTGGCGGACATTGCTGGAATGTAGATCAATAGGTGGTGAATTGTGCTGAATGGTATTGTTTAAAGATAGGCAATTTCCTGGTTTCTAAATTAGGTTGTGTGCTCTGAAGAGATGCATGGAGGATAAGTATTATATTAGCTCAATCCAGTTTAGTTGATGTAGGACTATATAGTAATAACTTTTCTATGAATATGTGACATCAGGTTTTGCTTTCTTATTGTAAGTTGCATCAAGTTTCATCCTATAGTTGGACTTCACATTTGTTAGACTTGATAATGTATAGAGGAGTAATGGAAGGAGCTAAGAAGATGCAATAGTGCTCCCGGCTGTCTCTGTGAGATATGATTTGTCATGGTAGAGAGAAAAAAGTTTATAGATGTATATATACATATATATATATATATATATATATATATATATATATATATATATATATATGGGATCCGGACACATGCTCGACTAGCATATGTCCAAATCACAAAACATTGAACACACATACACGAAAGCGCTTAACATCGACAAGCACTTCCGTGTATGTCTGCCTGTTTCGTAGATCAGACTACAGTGCGGGTAAGGGAAAATTCTATTTTCCCCACTGTAGTGTGATCTCAGAGTGAGAATAATAAAGGTGTGGGGGGTGCAGGGGGGCAAAGCCCCCCTGCAGAAATGTAAATTTTTTTGAACTGCACGTACACGGAAGCACTTTTCATTGTTAAGCGCTTTCATATATGTGTGTTCGATGTTTTATGATTCAGACATATGCTAGTCGAGCATATGTCCTAGAACCATATATATATATATATATATATATATATATATATATATATATATATATATATATATATATATATATATATATACATACACAGACACACACACACACACACACACACACACACACACACACACACACACACACACACACACACACACACACACAATATGTTTTTGTGTGTGCGAATTGATAGAGTTTTAGTTTTTTGTCCATTATAAATCTTAAAATGTAGTTGGGGGTATAGCATTTCTATACAAAAGATATATTTTGGAGAGAGAAAAGCATAAACTTTTTTTAGGATTTAAGAGTTTAAGCAAAATCTCAAAAAATAAAAAGATTGGTAATTTGTGATAGACATGAAAGTGTTATGGATGACCACATTAGTGTAGAGTCATCAGTGCAATGTACTATGTTGGCCTGTTTATTAGCAATGTTAAGGTTATTTATGAATACGTTGAAATTCAGTGGGCCTATGACAGATGAGGACTCCAGCAGAGATAGGAAGGAAAGAAGAGAAATATTGTTGCTGATCTAAGGCTTGAAGTCAATTGGATAAGTAACTATGGAAACAGGAGAGAGATGAGGCATTAAAGGCTAAGTAGGAATGTTAAGTCAGCAGTTTTTTGATAAGCATTAATGCCATATGCTTTGAATAGGTCAGTGATAAGAGAATACACTAGATTGCCTATATTCATGTTTAGATTTATGATACTGGTGAAGCTAAGAAGAGCAATTGTACTGTGATGTGGCTGGAAACTATGTTGGATTTTGGAAAGGCGATTGTTAACAATAAGGTATGTGAGGAGCTGATGGTGGATGGACATTTGATGGAGTATAAAATTGTAATAGGACTGTAATTTGAGAGGTCTATAGAAGGGATCTACTTCAAAATCCGAACATTCATATAATCAGCATTCATTTATGTGAGATAAAAATAGCAAAAGATGAAATACCCAAATGTTGAAATCTTCCTGGGGTAAGTAAACACTTGCCCAAATGTAAATGAAACATACACTGAGGTAACTAAAACCCATCTAGCTGGAGGGCTACCACCCACACCCCCCAATGTGGGGGACTGCACCTCCCACCCCAACTATATATACCAGGTCTAGGATAGTACTACAGTGGAGAAAGGGCATGTTGGGCAAGTGTTTACTTACCCTGGGAAAATGTTGCCATTTGGGTATTTCATGTTTGGCTATTTTTGTCTCACGTGAATGAATATCAGTCATATGGGTCCCGGAATTTTGAAGTATACCCCTATAGAAGTTATACTTTCTGTAGAGGTATAATAAAAGATTTCTTACAAAGAAAAGTGACAGAATTTTCATTAAAGGAGAGTTTAATTCAGAATGGAGACAGAGTAGGCCACTGTATGTGATGCAGTTTTTACATGTTTTGCTGGAACATTGTCATTGACTGTGCTAGCTGGTTTCATATTGTGAATGTCTTTTCTCTTTCAAATATTATTTTTTAAATTTTTCAAATAATATAATGTTTAACAATACAATCATCAATAAACAAGTATTATAAACCTTTATATACACTATGTACAATTGACCTGAACAAAGGAGGGAAAAATTAATATAATATATGAAATTAGTAACAAAAATCTATAATATTCAATTAATAAAGTATAAAGTTGCACATTAATTATTTAGGGTTAATTTTTAATGTCTCAATGAGAGTTATATTTTTTCCCAAGGATTGTTTGTCCATGTTTTAGGTGAAATTCTCGATTCCTTCACCTTGATTTCTAATGTTGCTGTTTCTTCCATCAATCTCAAGAATTCTTCAAGAGTAGGTTCTTGTGAAGACTTCCACTTTCTAGTTATACATTTCCTTGCCACAGCTAGTATGGACCAAAGTAGGTATAGATCTTTTTTATTCACTCCAATTGTATCATTAACATTTAAGAGGACTAAAGATTTGGTTAAAATAAAGGTATCTATGAATATAGCTTGGAAAAAAATAGTAATTTCTTCCCAGAATTTTTTTATATTAATACAATCAAAAAATATATGAGACCAAACAGCTTTACAGTTTAAAGAACATCTCCAACAAATGGATTTATGAAGTGAATTGAATTTGGCTAGTTTATCAGGTGTAATAAATGCCCTGTGAATATATTTCTGTGTAAATATTTTCCATAAATGTAAATTAAATGTTAAGTTAACAGAACATAAAAGATTTGTTTTACTCTCAATTGATAGATTAGTGTGACATCCTTTTGCTATGAAATTCCAATCTCTTGCATTAGGGTTAATTTGATATGTTATTAATATTTTGTAAAATTTTAAAATTAGATTCATCCAATTATAATTGCCGTAAATAACTTCAGATATTAGACTTATCAAATCTGGACTAGTTTTATAAGGAGAATTAATAATTTTACTATTAAGATCCTTAACATATGCGTTGTAATATCAAACAATCTGCTGATGGAATGTCACATTTATTCTGAATTTGTTGAATGTCTAATACTACTTGATTCTCTATACAATGTTGCCAACAAATGAAGTTTTTCCCCTCCCGTCTAGTTAAAATAACATTATGAATTTTATTGAAGAAATTCTTTGTAGAGCTAAAGGGTATTATTAAGTCTAGCCAAATTTTAATATCCGTGTTAGTATATATAAATCTTCTGAATAAATTGTAAATATTATTTATTTAATTTAAGTTTGTTGGTGTTGTTATATTATATTGAATATTAACAGTCAATATGTGCCACATCCTATTATTTTGTTCACTAAATATACAATGTTTAATTATTTTATTTTCATTTAGAAAAATAATAGTGTGCATTGTTTTCCATGTTGAAGAATAATTACGATCTATCCAATTAATGATAGTTCTTATTATGGAAGCTTTTATGTATGATTCTAGATCTGGAAGTTTAATTCCACCCATTTCACAAGATCTAATATGATGTGTATAGGCTATTATGTTTCTTTTTGGATACCAAATAAAGTTTAATAGAATTTTATTTATTTATTTCAAGATTTTCTTGTTAGGTACTATAGGAATAGCTTGTGCAATGTAATTACTTTTTGGAAGTATTGTCATTTTTGTTATTTGTAATCTGTCTTCAAATCTCAAGAACATTTTATTCCAGCTTACTATTAACATGTTTATTTTATTAATTATGTTGCTATATTTTGTGGCTAACGTCGATTCCAAATTATCACATAGTGTTATTCCTAAATGTTTTATTATGGGAACTTGTTTTCCTATCACACAATTTGTAGTTAAGGTAAATTCTCTCTTTTTATTGAAATGTATATAATTAGATTGTCCCTTGTTAAATCTAAGGCTGGAAATGTGATAAAAACTTTCCACTATTTTATCTAGTTTTTGTACTGATTTGTCTGAGACAGATAACGTGAGTAAAACATCATCAGCAAATAACATAATTTTTGAATTGAGTTGACCATATACATCTATACCTGATATATTACAGTTGTGGTGTACTAATCAGGCAAATAATTCAATTCCTAAGACAAACAAGATGGGAGACATTGGACATCTCTGCTTTGTACCTTTGGTTATTTCAATAGCCTTTGAGGTAAATGGTCCAAGTTTTACAAAAGCCAAATTTGTTTTATAAATATGCTTTATTAGCATAATAACATTTGTAGGAAATTCAAACAACTCTAAAGCCTTAAAAATAAAATCCCAGCTCAATGAATCAAAGGTTTTTTCTATATCTAAAGCTACTATTAGATCTTCTTCTTTGCTTCTGTTTAGAAAATCTATGAGTGTTAGAATTCTTTGTATATTGTCATGTCTGTGTCTTTTATAAATCCCGTTTGATTTTCATTTATTACGTGTGTCAATGATTTTTTAATTTACTAACTGATATTGACATGAAGATTTTATAATCACTGTTAATAAAGATATTGGCCTATATGATTTACATTGTAAAGGGTCTTTGTTTTCTTTTATAATGGGTGTAATTAAGGAGTATCTCCATGAAATTGAAGTTGTGTTTTGGCTAGAATTTCATTCAAAGATTTGTGAAACAATGATATTACTGAAGATGGAAATATCTTATACAATTCATTATTTATTCCATCAATTCCCAGAGTTGTATTAATTTTACTTTCCTTGGTTTTTTGAGTAATTTATTTTAGAGATATTTGTTTTTGAATGAATAACTTTAACTTTTCTGGTATCGCCTTTACCTTCACTAATTTCAGGTCTAAGTTTGAAGTATTAGTTATATGTGAAGTATCATTATAATGGTCAGAGAAATAATGTTTAAATGCATCTAGTATATCATTTATATCTGAAACCTTTTTGTTTTTTTTTCCTTCCTTCATGTATAATACTTGTAATATTATTTTCAATCGAATTTTTTTTTAATCTTATTGCTAAATTATGCATATGTTTCTGTGATACTGCACAGGAACTAAGTTTTAACCTTTCTACAGCTATATCAATTTTGTGAGTTAGGATTTCATTATATTTTTTGTTTAAGTCTTCCAGTGCTTTTTATGATTATTTTGTGTGTAAATAGATGAATTAATAGTGAGATCTGTAATTTGTTTTTGGATGTTACATAATTCTGATTCCTACTCTTTTAGCTTGTTTTTATTCCATGAAATAATTTTTCCATTTAGATAGGCTTTCAAGGTATCCCAAAGATTAATTACATTTATTTCAGTAGTGTAGTTTATGTCTAAAAAGAATTGTACTTCTGAATCTAACCAATGTTTACATTGTTTTAATTTTGTAATGTGAGCTGGAATTCTTGACATAAAAATTAATTTCTTATAATCTGTATGTATTTTGAGAATTAATGAATTATGGTCTGAAAAGGGACAAGGGATTATGGAAAATTTTATTATTTTTGAATTTAGCTCTTGGAATATGAAGATTTTATTAATTATTGTATGTGTCCTAAATATGTGATCTTGGTATGAAAATAATAATGAATTCTCCTTGAAACTACATGTATCAATTAGATTTAAACTTTCTTCCCATTTCTTAAGTAGCTTCCCTATAGAACTTCCACGTAAATATATTTTGCTTGTGGTCTCTGATTTATTCAATATACAATTAAACTTACCTCCCAAAATCAAATTTTCTTTATATACTCTAGTTATTAGATCCATGTGTTTTCTTATTGTCCCAACCCCAATACCTGGAAACCAATATACATTTACTAATGTCCAGAGTCTATTGTTATATTTTTCTATTACTATGGCTAGGAGTCCTTCTCTATCTTCATATTTATAAATGATTTGAAGCATAGTGACATTTCTTCCATAAAATTAAAGTTCCCTTAGTATTTTTCTTATATGAAGAGTGAGATAAGATCATATATTCATTAGGATTCCAGCTAAAGGTATCATTTGTTTTGAAGTGAGTCTCTTGAAGAAATACTACTTGTGCTTTATTTAATTTCATATATTTTAATAAATTAGATGTTTTCCTTGGATTGTTTAAACCGTTAGTGTTTAAGGATACAATAGTCAAGTCCATTCTAAGTATTTAACTTTACATCATATTTGTTTTGTATTATATTTTGTAATACCATACCAAATGTAAAATGTGTAACTACTGTGTTAATAATTCTCATTGTAGTCAATATTTTAATTTTGGTCAAATAACTTAAAATAGAGTTTAGTTCAGGCCAATAAAAAAAAAGAAAAAAGAAAAAAGAAAAATGCCAAAATTACTTGTATAACAACAAGTATATAAATATTTTTGTAAACCCTCTAATGTACATGAAGTGAAATACACTTCCAATCTGCTAGATGAGAAGAAATCTAACAGATTGCCTACCATAACTTCTGTCATGAAAAAAAAAAAAAAAACTAACCCCCTTCGGGCTCCAGTACACCTTTTCTCTTATCTTGGAGATTTAGCAATATTTGTTATTATATTCTCTATATAACTATTAATAATGAATTAACATAATGTATGGAAATGAGTACTGATTTGGTAATACAATTTAATTTTAGATTAGATTAGACTTCTTTTTCAGAATATAATCATCCTATCATGCACTACTTAAACATTCATAAAGTAAAATTTCATTTATAACACAGTAACTGTTGCTTAACATTATTTTTCTTTAGCCTGAGAGTAGTATATATACATATTAATAGTCTCCAATATTCTGATATGACCAATATGCTTATAATTATGTCAAACACCCTCCTACATACTAAAAATATATTATAACTGAGTGATGTAGATTTAGAAATGTGTCAATAAGTGAAGATAAATACAGACAAGTCTATTCAGAACACTTGAATCATACTACAAAAATGATGTAGTCCATAGAATGAACCATTAGAGTTGTGTTCACTAGACATGATAATGTAAATATGTTTGAGTGAACAATACATGTCATAAATCTCTACGTATCACTCACATGCTTTCAATTAGAGACAAATAAAAGCATAACCAGATTCAGATTATTTTATGTCCACCCATGAATGTAGTTGTGACAAATTAAAAGAAAAAATGAAGAAAGACAACATTAGACCATAGTGTTCACTCGTTGATGATGAAACAGAAGCAATTTGCCCTGATAAGTGGCCATGTGTGTAAGCAATTTATAAACTTCTTAATACTAATACATAGTTATAATATCAATTCATATTATGAGAATATCATCACAGAATATTGAACAAAATGCTAATCAAGACAGAGCATTGCTGAAGCTGTTCTGCACAGCCACAGTTCCTTAGAACCTTTATAATAGAGTGTTTATCAAAGACTGTGTCATGCAGCAAGATGCATGAGTAGGCAGACTCCCTTCTTTGTTATTAAATTGTTAAAAGTAATGACACTCTAAAAAATACAAAACCTATTAAGCTGAACAGTGCCTTAAGAAATCTCTCTATCTCATATCTATTTAATTAGTGTTCTACTTGAATTCCTCATCAAGAATTACAATTTACAAATCTGTCTTATTTTACTACTTGAAGCAGTAACAGAAGCAGACCATGAGGACATTTTCTAGAAATAAAGATGAAATTCCAAGGTGAACTCATTTTACCAGCCATCTCACTAAGAAACTGATAACCTTATTATTTAAACAGTTGTCAATATTCAGTAGAAATATCAGCTGCATAATAGTCAGCTATACAACTAATGTCTGAAGGATTAAAGGTAGTTTATGTTATAAATCCCTGCCTTAACCAGATGTGTAGCATACAGAATATCATTTAGGATTTGCATTTCTTATTAACCTTTGTCTGTAAATGTGTAATTCAAACAATTCTTGGTAGAATGAATGACATCTAAACTACTTTATTATGCTAATTTATGTGCAATTTTACTATAGGTTTCCCAGTACTTCCACATCATCAAAGCAACTCCCACAATACATCAACAGACACTCGCAAGACTGTCTGAAATGCCAATTTTATGAGTTATAGAGCCATGGCTTAAAGTTTTGCTGGGAATAAGTCAACTGTTCATCATAGAAATAAGTACACATGCCCACACAATTTAGTAGTGCAGTTAAACAACTACTTGCATGTTGATGTAAGAATTTTGGCTAATTACCAGTATCTTTGCCACTTTACTGAAAGTTGAACCCCGCTTACCAAAGATTAGAAAGCACTAAAGGGTGAGGAGAGTAATCAGTAATTTACTGTATACTGTATTCACTATTTATTTGGTTACTACTTAATCAATTCAATTGAACATGTCTAGGCAGTGTGAGCAGAGGAGATTAACAACAATGCACAGTACATGGTTTACGATGTTATCTAATAAAGCAATGTGCACATTTTATTCAAATATGCAGGAGTTATAAGTACAAGGTAATAAGTCCCTTTGTGGCTTCTGAAATTAGATGATTTCTGCTACCAGGTTAATGAAGTATTCAGTATATTATGTCTAAAACCTGCCCTAATTTTAGTTATGTGCACAGAAATATGTGTATAAATATATATATATATATATATATATATATATATATATATATATATATATATATATATATATATATATATATATATATATATAAGGACTGTGTTTACTTCAAGTGTAACAATGTAGTCTGTAATGCTTCTATTACTTTTGCAATTGGATGTTATTCAATGTTACTGTAAATTCTTCTTTTTTGTGTTACCTACATGAAAAACAGCTACTCTGTCACTGATTTCATACCTATTATTTTTATTTATTTAAAAGAAGTCAGGGTTTGTAGATATTAATAATCCAAACACCATGTTAAATGAGCTTAAAATATACTGCTTGTGCAACTGATATCACATCACAAGCGCTACCTTAAGAACAGACAAGCAGGGGATTCCTTAACTGACTATTTCCACCTTAAATCTTTCATAGCAGACAAAGGAAGCTCTAACCAGTGCACAAGAATGTTTCAAATAACAGCGTTGTCAGAACTCAGTAACGGAACTCTGTTTATAGTGATTCAACTGTTTTTTCCACAGTTAAAAATATGGATACCTATGTTACTTTTAAAATGGGAATTTGAAGTGTAATCATATCTCCCAACCATTCTGAATTACTCGTTTTTTACCGAGTTTTGGGGTCCAAATGAAGGGGTGCCACGATTCCCGAGTGGCACCCCTTCATTTCCGATTTTTTTTTTTTTTTGCTTTTTTTTTAATTTTCACACTGTCGGAGCTGACGTCATCACATGCACAATGACATCAGCTCCTTCAGGCTACCAACCAGTTGGAATTGAACTCAAGGAGCTCACATCATCATTTCCGGCTGGCTGAATTGAATTGCAAGCTGGCGGGAATGGGGAACAGCAGAGGAACTTGTGAGCAGTGCTGAAATAGCGGGAATGGGGAACAGAACAGCAGAGGAACTTGTGTACAGGCCAGGAAGCTGAAACAGCAGTTCACCGAGCCAGGAACTACTCAGGGCAGAGTTTGCGAGCAGGGATTAATGGCAGCAATGAGAACTGCTCAGGGTAAGGAACCACTCGTTATTCAGGTGTGGGTGTGTGGTGGGTGTGTGTGTGAAAATGCCCCCGTATAATACACTTGGTGGCTAAAGGTATTCAGGCTTAAACCCTGTACCTTTGGTACAGGCTAAAAAGAGCCTACTATCCCTAGCCACCACCATTTCTGAGTGAGTTGAGAGCTATAATGAGAAGTGAGAAATTTTTTTTTTCTGCTAACAGTTGAAAGTTATGCTCTGAGCTTTGTCCAGATTTTTTTTGTACTAGAGTTGAGAGAGCTATGATGAGAAGTAAGAACATTTTTTCTGTGCTGAGTTTAGAGCTATGATAAGAAGTGAGCACACAATTTGTATTCCCCCATTATTGTTTTTGTGCTAACAGTTTAGAGATTTGGTGAGTGAGAAGTGAGAACTGAATGTGTATTCCCCCATTATTGGCTTTGTTGTTTGACCATGTTTTTTGTGTTGAGGTTAAGAGCTATGTTGATAAGTGAGAAATGAATTCACTAAACGATGGCTATTAAGTTTCAGTCTTCCTATTTTTCAGGCAGCTGCTGATTTGGCATAGTGGTATGCTGTTCTGATTGTAGTGCATAGAGTCCTGGGTTCAAAACCTGCCAGTGAAATGCATGATGGTAACACAACATTTTATTCTAGCAACTTTACAAAATTATACAAGCAATGTTTAAAATGTCTCCCTGGTTTTTGACCTTTTGTCCCCCTCCCCCCCCCAAAAAAATGAAATTGAAAATACGTGCGAGACGCTGTGCAAGATGCCTATGGCTTACACTACTGTCATTCTATTTATACTGTGGGTGTGGAAGCAGACTTTTATGATGGGAAAGTTCTGAATTGAGCAGTTTTGTCATTATTGGTTCATGTGTTTTGTTTCACTGCCTACAGTACAGATTACTGGTAAAATGTTCAAACAATAAATTTAAAATGCACTCTAACACGTGTGTTGTATTATACAAGGAATATAATTTAATAAAGTCAGGAAAGTGTATAAAGAAAATAACACATGTATGTTTCTTGTTTTGTGTGCAATGGGCCAATGATTTGAAAACAGCCCAAAGGTAATCTTTATCCACCACTGGCCAGATGCATTTTCTTTGGATGTGGTGTTGGTTTCAATGCTGTTTCAATGAATGTGAGTTTCAAGGGCAAAGAAGTTTTAATGTCAAGCCTATTTTCATTGTGAGACAGTATTGCTTTATTTACCAGATGATATATTTTAGTGTTTCTGCATTGTTGTGCTGTAAAATTCAAAAATAAAATCCAAATCATTGTAGAAGTAAAGCAGTATGCATGCATTAGTGTTTATGGTAAATGGGGTGAAATAGCCAGGTAACGGGACATTGGAATGGCTGCAGGGGGACTCTGGTGCCATGTTTTGGTTGTCTGTTCTTCAGTTTGCATTCGAAAGTTGGTATCCCACAATTCCATTGGAGTGGGTGGGGTTACATAAGTATGTATGCAAATTAGATGTTAACTAGCGTACAGATTTGTACCTATTTTTCATGGGCCTTGTCCAGATTTTTGATGTTTCCAGGTTGAGAGGTATGAGTGTAAGTGTCAGTAAGCCACATGAACTATGATTAAACATTTTCAATTCCTATTATGCAACAATGAGGTGAACTAAATATACTATTAATAAAAAGGGAGATGAGAAAAAACATTTGTGTATATGCTGTCTCTGTTCTTCCTTTACATATAACTAATTATACGAAAGTGAAAGATAACATTTGAATCTGGTTTTCCTCACTTTCTATGGATGAGATGTAACTATATTTTTTAGCAGTCACTCTAAGTTATAAAAGGATTCAACATTATCAGACACAACCACTAGACTTGTGATAAGTATGTTGCATAAAGTATAAGTTTAAGAAAAAGTATAAATGTCTCAGAGTATAATAGGCAATATAATACATAAAATACATACATTTTGAGGTAAAATCCAAAAGTCTATATCTTTGTTGATTCTCTGAGAGATTTTGAAGACTGTGTAGTTTTAGAATCAGTTCTTTGTTTTTTTTTTTCCTTACATCAAAGTATTTTGTTCTGGATATCTTTTCAAGTTGGTAGAAACAGTCTAGTCTATTTCTTCAGGAATTGTAATGATATTATTATTCTTGGTGAAGGTAGAAGCTTCTTCAATGTTAAGTGTTCTCAAGTCATTTGAATAGAAAATTCTGATTCTAGCAGGATACACCATCTGCATTTTTATTTTATTTTGTTTGAGAAGTTTCACTAATGGCCAAGTTGTTTTTCCTTGTTTCTAACACTTTTGCAGAATAATCATTGTCAAATCTGATCTGACTCTGTTTATATGTTATGGGACTTTTTCTCCAGGCTGTTTTTAAAATGAGTTCTTTATCCAAGAAGGACAGGAACCTTATCACAATTGATCTTGGTGGTGCATTAGGTGAAGATGGTATAGATTTTCGTATGGCTCTGTGAGCTCTTTCTATTCCATTTGATAATCCCTGCTTTAAATCAAGCACTTCAAGAAGCCAGGAATTCAGAAAGGTGATGATGTCTTCTCCCTCAGTTTTTTTCTGGAAGGCCACATATTCTTATATTAGTTCTCCTCTCCCTATTCTCTAAATCATCCACTTTATTAAGTAGCCGGTTATTTTGGTGAAGTAAGAATTCTGTCTGATTTTCATCTTCTTTGAGTCTTCCATCTATGTAATTTAGTGATGTCTCCATATAGCACCGAGGACCAAACAGAAACTATCACTTTCTTAAATAATGGGCTATGTTAAATGAGTTTATGTTAAATGGGTTTAACATAGCATCATGGTATAATATCAAGTAATTTACTTTGTTGTTGCTGCAGTATTTCTTTTAGTACATCTGTTTGCTTTTGTCAGTTTTCCTTGAGACTTTCCAAATTATCAGTGAATCTATCCATTTTCAATGACAGTTCATGTAATGTGGAAGACATCAGTTGTATCGCCTTCAGTGTGGTTTCTGAGTGAGAATTCTTTAAACTGGCCATTACCAAACAGCTGTGTAGTTCTCCAGAATATTTTGACAGGAAAAACTCAATAATATTTCTTGACATTTGGTAGAGTTGCTTAATATTTTTTTTCTATTTCTGGTTAATTAAAATATTTTTTTCTCTGTTTTCTAGTACTGTTTTGTGGAGTTCTAAAAAATGCTGCTTATCTGTTTATCATCTAGGCTCCTCTCCCTCGTGAATGTGTTTTCTAAGTGTTGAATCTAGCACAGTTGGAAAGTTAAATGTAGAGTGGTTATCCTGTGTTAGATATGGATATAGAATGGATATGGTGTTTTGTGTTTGAAAATGAAAATAAGTTTGTTTAAAAATAAGTGTTAAATTGTGTGGCTATGCTGTCATTGTTTTTCTGAGTAGTTATTGAAGGTATGGTAGTCTTGCATGGCTGAGACTCTTTATTGAAGTCTAGAAAAATTTGGGGTTGTTTGATGTTTCTACTGGAGGCTGGTATAATGCAGTTGTCTGACTTAATTTACTGTTTAGCCAGATTTCTTAGTTGTCTAAAATTTTGGAGGTTACATTATCTTATTTTCAGAGAAAGCCTTCCATGCTTTGTATTTTTGTATCATAAGTAACTTTTTTTAGTCATGGTGTAGAGATTGACTTAATTCTTTTTTCTCTTACTAAGGCTAGGTCACTTAGTATAGAGAGCATGCATGCAAATAATCACTATGAGGATTGCAAACAATTTAAACACATTGAACCAACTTTATATGGGCTTCAGTTTAGAGATCAGGACTACGTATCTCCACTTAGTGTCACACCTCTCAACTGTCTGGTGTTTCCCAGAAAGTACTGATTTCTTTTAACATTAATAACAGGGTCCCATAAAATAGCAAGTGTCCCCTTTAAAATACTATTGTTTATAGTTGGTCAACTGCATCATTAGCCACTATCCATCACTGTCACTAGAGCTGCAGTCAGATGTTTGCTGTGTGTAGGACCCATATGGAATCACTGAGCTAGTGGCTGGCACACTACTAACATATGGAAGAACATAAATATTTTGGGAATGTATTCTTTTGAAATTTTAACAACTACTTTGGTAGACTGACATTATTGAGTGAACTAGGTGCATCCTTTTTGGACCAGTGATTGAGCTGGTACTTAGTGTATCTAAGTCAAGGGAGGACAGGCCATCATCTAAACGTTTCTGATAAAACTTTTGCATGACATAAAATCAGTAAAACACTTTATTAAACCAATAAATAAAACTTTAAGCAGGTGTATCTGTCTAAAATGTTATGTATTGCATTTATTTATAGTTTCATTGATTTAATAATGTGTTGTATTCTTTTCAGTCATACAATCCCTTGTCTGCACTTTTCTTATTTACTTTTTATGGGTTTAATTATTAGGATGGCTGGGAGTATGATTTCATGATTTTACGTCTTGTAAAATGCATTTATTTTAGTGACCTGAGTTCCCAATGGACTACTGGCTTATATAAGCTACAGAAATAGGTGTGGCTGACTGACTATCAAAAGATCTAGGTAGAAATACATGACAGTGAACCTTTTTTTTTATTCAGTAGTTTGTGGCACTGTATTAAAAATAAGAGCCTTCCCCTGAATATATTCAGACTTCCTGAACTTTGGAAGAGGCCCCTGCCTTGGAAAGTTTTGTGCCGATCCTGATATCTACTATGTCATTGTGCTGGAACACCAAGTTATATTAAGTTTAGTGACTGGAGTCCCTAACATGCCAGTAATTGTATCAGTAATTTTCAGTAACACTGAGGGAAGATGGGGGTATGCATCATCTGTATGCTATTTATTTATTTTGACAGTGAGGAATACGTAAATGGTACAGAAAGGAAAGGAAGTGCACAGACTAATTTAGATGATCATGTTTAGTGCAAGGAAATTGGTCCAGACTCTGGCCACTTGTTCATTGGTTGCTGGATATACAATTTGGCAGACTAGACTGTAAATCTACCAACATGCAGTGAGAGAGGTTGAATAAGAGACCCAGCTAGAGTACTGCCTTGGAATTTGCTACTAAAAATTCACTGACTGCCATGGATGGAGCACTTAAGTTGACAGCACAATGACAGCAAATGGGATGCATCCTCCTGTGCAGTGATGATTTCATTGAACTTCCATCTTGCTTCCTCTCTGAAGAACTGGTTCAAAACTGTTCATAACACTGTTGCTTGGTTGCACACTCTACCCTTAAAATCCATCCATAGTCATCAAAATAAGAGTTTTCATTGATGGAGACCTCCTGTACTACACATGTTGGAGGCAAGCCCTCTAATCACCAAACTTATATCCACTAACTTGACCATACAGGTGTACTTGTATTTAACTTATGGTTAAATCATCAAAAGAGGAATGTCTGGCTCATTTGATCTGTTCCTGCTTTGTCTATCACTGACTGAGTATTTCAGGTCTATTTACATCTCAGATGTTCTAACAGTGGGATAAAGAAAATTCTGCTCTTCTCCACTGTTATATGATCTCAGATTTTATTTACTGAAACAGGCAGGAGTATAGGGTGAAGGATAGACCTGTTTTTTTTTCATGTTTTTCAATGATGAAGATACCTTTGATGAAAGGTGTATTGATGAACTGTGTTTTCAGTTAAATGTAATCAAATCTATCCCATAACAGAGAGAAATGGAAAAACGTCCCATACAAGCAAAAAGTGGTATTGCACAGGCAGTAATCCCAAACTCCTGAAGGATCTGCTCTTTGATCAATGTTATGTCCTTTCGACCACTTATAACTGGGCAATTGCAATCTCATCAAGTCATCCTCAATGACATGTAGGGTAACTCTTTCCCTGCCTCTTCTGATGTCAGGTTTTATTCCACAGTGACATGTCAGATAATTTCTGCCCACTCTTCCTTTTGAGAGCAAACTCACAAGATGATAAAAACCTGGAGTATTGGAGATGACAGTTTGCTGCCTAGTATGGGCTGTTAAAAGAAAGTAGTTTGCCCACTGTTTGGCTTATTTTTAAAACATGAATTGGCTATTGCCAGGAATATGCTTCATTATAAAATGAAATGGCTGTACTGACAAAGCCCACCGACATAACTTTATGTTGACATCCTAATTTTTAAATAAGTAGACAGTGAGGCTTTATCTTTAAAATGTTTCAGCTTTACAGAATTGGAAAGGGAGAGAGGGGCATACTGTACAGTTATCTTGTGTGTTTCTGTGCATGATCGTGTGTGTGTGTGTGTGTGTGTGTGTGTGTGTGTGTGTGTGTGTGTGTGTGTGTGTGTGTGTGTGTGTGCACGTTTGTGTGAGACATGGATAATATAATATGATTATTGAATAAAGGTAAATAATGAGATAAAATAGGTAATGAAAAGTGACAGATGATGCAGATGATGATAGAGTGAAAATAGGAGGAATAAAGATGCCATGTGGTTAACACTTAATAAGAGGTGCACTTGTTTTACAACAAACTATTATGTTTTCTTATTTATTTTTGTCCACATGTAATTGGCTATTTGCTTTGTCCCAGTACTCCTCTTCAGTCTTTTTATCAAGTCAGACAAGAGAGTGGGATACTCCAGGCTGGGTCCATCTTGAAGGCAATGCTTACTGCTTGTTGTTTCATTAACTTCTTATTATGTTAATTGCCATTATGCTTTGTAGGTAGCTGCTAGTACTCCCTGTAATTAACCCACTAAACTATGGCTTTGTGATTAAATGTTCTCAAACTACAATGCTGCGTAGATGAAAAGGTCCTAGTATAATGAATGTCTCTTTATTCACTTCCAAACATTATTTTGTTTCTCTCTTATTTTAGATGTGTTCTAAGTATGCTTTATCCTAAGTTCCAAAGTTTTTGGCCATATGTACTCACTTTTCCAAAACTGTTATCCATATTTTAAATATCTGCAGGTTGACAGGTGTGGTTAGTGTACTGCATGTGATCACTGCATTCCCCTTCCCTAATGACTTGTTGCTCATCCTAGAGAGCTCAGCAGCAATATCAATGGTATGGTAAAACAAAAACAGAAACCTGTTTATGCAACAGGACCATCTCTGTTAGCCATGTAAATCCCTGTGATGCAGCAAACCTGCCACCACTACTGTACATTCCTTCTAACCCACATTATGGCATTGATGACCTTCTTCTACCAACGAGAGATATGATAAAACCAGATACTCTAATTGCAATACTATGGTAATGATCCTTACTCCACCCTGTTAAATAATGAAGGAAAAGGTTTTATGAATCATTTTGTAGTGCACTGAGTGTCAGGGTTATGCTTTGACATGGGGGAAAAGACCGACTTCGTAAGCACATTTTTATACAATTTCAGGATCAGATGTCAGCCATAGTTCAATCCTGTTGTCACCCACAAAGGAATGTCATTATTCCAACAGAGGACTTAAGAACTGATGTGAAAATGTTGTCAAAAATGTGTCTGGAGTACTGCAATGCCCTTCATGTTGGGCTTCTAAAAATTGAGATCAGCAGGTTAGAGCAAATAAGGAACTTGTCACAAAAGTTCCTTACTGATACTTGCCTGAATACTCACATCATATCTATTCTTGCTTCTCTGCACTAGCAGAGTATTCATTATCAATTCACTTTTAAAAGTCCATGTGATGTTTTATTTTAAATCCTTACATGGCCTGGGTCCATCAGATTTAAAATAACTATCAGTGTACTACTAGCCTTCATCACTGTTGTAGCAGAGTGAGTTGGGGATTCTGGCAAGCCAAAAGTTTAGGCTTGTCTTCTCTGGAATCAGGTCACTTTTGTTTTGAGCAAATAGCCTGCAGGACTCATTAAAATTACAGAATCATGAGTGTGAAACAGTACATACTGCTTTAGGCAGGTCTTTGACACACCTCTTATGCACAGCATTATGTGATCCTTTATTATCACTCTGTGCGCCCTTAGGATTAATTAATCTACATTTATATCTGTAGCCTTGGCGTGTGTGTTTATGGATTTATTTTAGCAATGTAATTTTATTTATTTATTTATTTTACATTTGTTGACTGGGATAGTCTGACTGGATACATGTCCATTTTCAGCAGAGGCCCGGGGAGAAAAACTCCAAGATAATAATTCACATTGAACATTTAGTAAATGCTAGTTTCAAGCAGATTACAGTCATACACAATATTAGCATTTAGCACATATAGTACTAACTTATTATAAAACACTTTACAAAACATAACATTATTTTCAAAGTTAAACACACATAACATTACATTCAGGTAATGGGCCTACACATATGAGCACATAAATCAACACAGATTGACTGATTACTGACATCCATGACACTATACAGGAATTATACCACTCAACTCGTCTGTGAATCTTTGTTGATCTCATAGTATGAGCTATTTTGTATTGGGAAGTTGGATCTACATTGTGCAGCATCCTATTGCCATGATATTCTTAATGAAAAGAGGTTTAGCATATGTATGTGCTCTTACGTGTGTGTTTGTTTACATCTGTCTTTGTATATAAAAGTCTGTATCTATTATTAATTTATTTATTTAGAATTTGTTGACTGGATTATTCCCATTCCCTCTTCAGGGGAGATTGAAGGTGGCTGCTTGTCTGTCTATCTATCTATTTATCTAACTATCTGTATAAAACATTCTAGTCCGGAGAGTTCCAACCTCAAAGGGGAACGTAAAGGAACAAATCAACACTGGACTGGTAATTCAAGATGCTTCTGTTATGGTGTCTAAATATTATCATAGATTGTGGTTAGGCAGATTTGGATGTGAGCAGCATATATTTGAACATTTTCAAATATGGATTAACTTCCATTCCTTATTTTAAGGTGGACCTTGCAAGTACTTTATTGGATTTGAAACTTTATATATGTAAGTTGATTCTTGCACTGTTTTTTCATAATAAGCCAACTGACATTATACATTTTTCAATTTTTAAAAGGTCCTGTTGTTTTCAATATCCATGCAGTACTTTAGTACTTTTGAAAAATGTGAAAGCATGTGAGTTTGATATTAGGAAACTGTGTGAACAAAGATAATTTTAGACGTCACAACTTGAATGATAAACTATTTACTACATAATTAAATGTATCTAAAGAGAGATATTTTAGACAACTGAAACTGGATAAAGGTGGCAGTCTAGTGATAATGAAGCACCTTGACTATATTTGTAAATTGTGTGATATGTTAGCAGATAGCAATTATTTTACAACAGTGTGCATTAATGAAGTTAATATAAGTTATCATAAGACCAAGTTAATGTTGTATAATTTGTTGATGCAAACATTGATTTTTCCAGATTTTTATGATTTTTTCGAACATAGTATATCCTAGGGTTTTAGAAATGTTCATAATCCCTAAAATTCATAAGAATTTGTACAATCCTCATTTGAGACCCATTGTGTCAGCCAGTGGATTGATTACTAAACTTTTAGTGGTGTATGTTACCACATTTTGAAAAACATCTTTCTAGAACATCCAGACATTTTGGGGGGTTTCTGCACTTTCTATAACGTTTATCAGCTATATTTTTTTCTGACAAAGTTAATTTGTTGGATGAAATTACTACTGTTATAGCAGATATTGTGAACATGCACTCAGTAATTCCACATGAAACAGGTTTAAGCTGGTTTAAGGAGATGAAGAAGGTATTAAATGATGTAGATATCAGGTCATGCAAATGTTTTATGGACATCTTTTTTAAAAAATAACTTTTTGTTTTTTGAAGGAATATTTCAGGTAACACAATAGCGTACCAATGGGTCCAGCTTCAACTCCGATTTATTCCAATTTAGTTTTGTTAAATTGTGAATAGACTTTCATTTTCAAAAATGAATTTCCTACACATATTCAGTTACTCTTACATTATAAGGATGATGTGTTCATGCCATGATTTGGAACTATTAATATATTAAAACCATTTTTGAAATTTTAGAAAACACCACAAATATTTTTGTAGTTTTTATATAATTTTGCTGTAGACAAAATTAATTTCTAGATGTGATGATTTTTAAAGATGTGGGTCAATGTAGCTTTCACTCCACGCTTTATAGAAAATCTACTTTTTCAAACACGTATTTACATTTTCACAATTGCCATTATATAAACAAAAAAGAACAGTTGTTAGACAAATAATTCATTTGTCAAGACTCAGTTCCATTAATCGTGTTATTAATGAACAACTCATGTTATTGATTTTTTTCTGAAGAGAAAGTATTATTCAGTTTTAATTGAGAAAGTGGCCACCACAGTGATGAACTTAAGACTGACAAGGTATAGTCCTATTTTATGCAACTATAATTTTGGTTTTGCTTTTAAGAACAAGTTACAACTTGATAACACTTTTATAATTTTCTTTTCAACAGATATTTATGCTATTAAAAATATTTTGATGGATAATTGGGAGAGATGAATTCAGAAATTTTAGGGAATGTTCCATTTTTTTGTAGTGGCAAATACATCAATAACTATATTAAAAATAATCAAGGTGTTAACAATTTTAAGTCTTGTAAACTGAACATGTGCACCCAATGGAGATTTACATATGACTGTATGAATGTTAAAATCATAGGGTATGAAAGGGCACTTGCATGTCCTTGGGAGATTTGAGTGCAGTATTAAAGCAGTGGCATATGCTGCTTTCTGTTACCAGTTTGAGGCATTATATGCATGGAAACTGAATGTTCCTAAAAAAGTAGAATACATGAGTACAATAGAGGTATCAAAAAAATTAAAGTATGACTAGTGCATTGCACAAACACAGTGGTGGATGAGGAAAGCAATTCAAATTGTTTTTTTTTTTATTGATAAAATCAGTTTGGACCAAATGATTGGCCCATGGAAACATATGCTACCACATAAAGAAACCTTATGATATTTGATGTTAAACTCCATCATTCTGTAAGGTATAAATAGAAATATTTCCGTGGTTCCTATTTTAAAGTTACAGTCATCCAATAACAATACATATTGATTATGTTATTTTTTGTAACAGCTTTTAACCTTGATATTGAAATGTATTAATTAATAATTGTTATGTGAGATGTTTTTACTGGATAACACAAATTCACATGATTTTAAATTGATTGTATATAGTTCATCTAGTTGACATTTTGAGTTAGTTCTTAACATATATGGACAAAATCATTCCACATTGGTTTGTCATTTGTTTATTTTTTTGGTTTTGGTTTCTAAAACATTCCAGTACTACATAAAGCAAAATCTTGGCAACAAGCACATAAATAAACATAGACTGATTGATTTACTGAGACCCATGACACAATAGAGGAATTATAACCCTCAACTTGCCTGTGAAAAATTGATGATCTCACAGTATGAGCTATTTTGTATCAGAAAGACAGATCTACATTGTTCAGCATGATATTCATAAGGAAAAGGGGTTTAGAAGATGTATGCTCATATGCATGTGTGGTTGTGTACATCTATCTATGTATCTATAAATCTCTATCTATATTCTATTTATTTACAATTTCCAGTATGTATAGACACCTGTCTATCTATTTATATATATGTCTGTCTATCTATCTATCTTTCTCAAACATTCCAGCACCACAAAATAATGAAACAACTTAGCTTTATTAGTGTATCACACCATACATGAGGCAAATGAAGCAAACCAGCTTTTGCCTAGAGCTTTCCCCATGTATTCAGCACATTATGTGATGAAAAAAAAGATTGAACTGAAGAAGGCTCTTTGCTTAAACCTGATTTGCTCTTCTTGCCTCATATATGTTAATATAACTGGAATTTTTCATTTTGTGGTGCGGGTATGCATGTGTGTGTGTGTGTGTGTGTGTGTGTGTGTGTGTGTGTGTGTGTGTGTGTGTGTGTGTGTGTGTGTGTGTGCACGTGTGTGTGTGTGCGTGTGTGCGTGTGTGCGTGTGTGTGTGTGTGTGTGTGTGTGTGTGTGTGTGTGTGTGTGTGTGTGTGTGTGTGTGTGTGTGTGTGAGAGAGACATAGAGAGAGAGCATATGTATACAGGTTTATTTACAGCTGTGTCTGTGTGAGAGTCAGCTGCTTCTTATTTATTAGAAAGGGATGTCTTGTTTCAGACAGAATATTTTTCTGTGACATCGAGAACTGGGAAATAAGGTAAAAGGTATTGAAAGACCACCAAAAAAGAAGAAATAGATACATTTTAGAGAAGTATCTATGAAGATCCTGTGGAATATAACAAAGATGCTAAATGGATAGAAGAGAAAGAAAGAATAAGAAGTTTAAAGGTACAGGATTTGAAATGGGATGAAGTAATAGCCAGAGAGATTGAAACAGAGTTAAGAAAAGCCTCTAATTGGAAAAACTCCAGGCCCAGATGCAGTACCTAACTTCTGGTTAAAAGTATTAACATCTTTGCATGAAGATTTAGCCATGAGTGAGAACTATTTATATGTGCACTCAGAATAGACACCAACCTGGCTAACAACAGGCAAAACAATGCTCCTACTTAAGAGTGAACCTGCAAGCTACCCTAAAAATTATAGACCAATAACTTGCCTTCCAATGATGTATAAACCATACATGGGAATTGATGCAGACAGAGATTATAGTCATTTAGAAGAAAACTCAATTATGGTAGTAGAACAAAAGGGCAATAAAAGAAAGTTATATGGAACAAAGGATCATTTGTTGTTAAATAAATCATAGTAGAAAACTGTAAAAAGTGAAATAATCTAACTATGGCATGGATTGACTACAAAAAAACATTTGATAGTATCCCACATTCATGGATAAAAGAGTGCTTAAAAATGTATAAGATACACCCCACACTGATCGACTGCATTACAGCGACCATGAAACAGTGGCAGACCACTTTGCAATTAAGCCATGATAAAGGACAAATTATTATCCCAAAGATAAAATTTCAAAGGAGGATATTCCAGGATGGGTCTCTTTCACTGTTACTATTCTGCTTTGCCCTTAATCCATTAAGCTGTTTGCTCAACAGCTTAGGCCATGGCTATAATTTAGCTCCTAAAAAACAACAAAGTATAAAGACTTCTCACCTTCTCTTTGTCAATGATTTGAAACTGTATAGCTGAGGAACTGAAAGCACAACTGCAGATTGTCAAAACTTTTTCAGATGATACAAGAATGTCATTTGGTCTTGATAAATGTGCAAAAGCAGCCTTTAAAACAGGAAAACTGCAGCACCAGGAAAACATCAGTTTGGGACAAGAATGTGACATAAAAGAACTTGAGCAAGACAGAGTGTATAAATATTTGGGAATTGATAAAGGATCAACAATAAAACATGAGCAAATGTGAATAAAAGTTAGTAAAGAATACTTTAGAAGACTTAAATTAATCCTGAAAACAGCATTGACATCTAGGAACAAAAGTCAAGCTATAAAACAATTTGCTCTTCCTGTCCTAACTTATAGTTTCGAGTGATTGACTGGCCTCAAAATGTGTTGTATAGATTAAATAAGAAAACAAGAAGGATCTTAATGCTCATCAAATGGTTTATAAAAATAAGTGCATACCAAGATTATATATTCCCTGTTCTGAAGGAGGTATGGGCCTCCTTGAAACTGATCTTTAGCAAGCTGGGTGGAAGAGCAAGCATTACTATAATAACCCAGGTATGCACACCATAATAACTTCCCTGAGCCATAGAGATATCCATAGCTACAAAATCAGATGGAGAACCAGGCAGAGGATGCCACTTCATTATGTGGAAGGTCTTCTGCATCATGTTAGCATACACTATAGTAGTGGGGGAATCATATAGGGAAGTATAAATACTGGAAACAGATAATGTGCCCCTGATATCCCTTACATCTAAAAAGTTTGCTTCTCTCATTCTTGAAAAAGGTAATGGTACAGCTCTGGAGGATGTGTTTCACCCTCATTTCATACTCAGCTGTGATACTATGCCCTACCCAGGGGACCTGCTGGTAACAAAAGGCAAGGGATCTGATAGCCTGCTGAAGCTAAGGCTGAGGCATATTTTCATTTTTTAGGTGCATATGGGAAGGATGGTGCTAAGGGGGGGGAGCAGAGTCAATCAAGGCAGAACCAACCATCTATCTTGTATACATGATGTGAAGACCTTAACTTTTATGCCAGACTCAACCCCTATTGATCAAGAAATCTTTGTCTGACTGTGACACAAGAAAATTGGATGGGTACTGAATGTTAGTTTGAAGGGCTATCCGAGTCCTGCCATGTGACTGGAAGTCTTATTCATAGTTAGGTAGAGAGAGAAGTTCTGAGCTATGTCAGACTGCCAGAGGGAGGATAGAACTGTACTTCTACCCAAATGCCAGTAAGGCAGTGTTTTTATTGAGCATCTTGTCTGGTGTCTTCTGTTACTTTTTCTCTTGTTGTTTGCATCCATGTTGCAATTGTCTATGAGGTTGTATAAAAGAATTGCCATTTGGAAAGGTGCTCTTCTTCTGCAGTTTCAGATTAGGCAGATGGATACCAAATACTGGCCACACAGCCAGCCTAGTAAGATGATAGACACATCTCTCTATTCTCCCTTTAAATAACAATGTAAAGACTGTTTCTGTGGAGATACTGTTCTGAATATTGCACTGAGAAAATGACAGCATTTTCAGTAATACAGTTCAAAGCACAAAACACATTAACAAAAGTCTCCTGATTTTTTAAAAAGAAGATTAGTTTTAGTCCAAATGAATGGATACAGCCTAAAACAGTATTATACAAAAATAAATCATAAACTGATGAAAAATTCTTGTCAGAAATATTTATCTGAAGTCTATTTCTGCCGGGGCTACTATTTTAAAGACTGCACTAAATAAAAACACAAGGAGTAATTCAATAAAGCGTACACAGAGCGAATTTCCACATAAGAATAGAGGTACGGCTCAAACAAAGAACATGACCGTCGAGCGATCCAGGAAACAAGGCTTGGGGTGTGCATGAACATCCTGATACTGTGTGGACATGAAGGTGTCCATGGAATGCAAATCATCTCATCTGCTGGTAAAAAACATGTAAATGAGGTAATTTTGCAATCCAGGAAGCCTAAAGGCACACATGTAGGTGCTGTGTGAGGCTGAAAAATTGTTCGCGGTTACAAACCGTGTACTGGAGGATCAAAATTAAACAGGGGCTGTAACACCCCATATAAAAGATTGTGCAAGGTGCAGTAGGCATGCAAATGGCCAAAACTATGGCCAGTGATATAAAAAAGCAATTGCAATATATTAAAAATTAAACTTTTTTTAAGACATATGCAACGTTTAAACGGCACGCAGCAAAGCACAAACATGCTATTTTGCAAAATGTAAAAATAAAAATAAAAACTGAAAAGTATGATATTTAAAGATATTTAGATGGTTTCCATTATAGTGTCCAGCATGCAGAATCATGCAATGACAAGTTATAATGATTGCTAAGGACATAGGCTTTGGTATAGTGCAATATCCAGGGTATACGCATTTAGGTGCATGTAAATGAGGCAAGTTTATTTTATAGCAAAATGGGCCACTGTGTCCACAGATACTAACTGTGTAGGGACTAGAATCATGGAAGTATAGGCAGAAGACACAGCTGACATGAAAAGGGTGCATGCCAGGGTTTGTGTAAGCCAATTGGAGCTCAGCAGTGCCTGTTTGTGCTCAGCTAAGCACAGCTAAGCATGGGTGTGTGCCTGAGGCTGTACTTAGCTGGGTAAAGAAGAGTTAAGCATAACCGTGTACAGGGAAGGGCTCTTTCTGCTCAGCAATGTTTACATTAGCTCCGCTGGTTTGCATGGAATGCTGTGGGGCTGAGCAGTAGAAGAAATTAAAAAAAAGGGGGAATAGCTTTGTAAAGCCAATCAAGCATAAATGATTGATAAGCCCTGTTCCACTCACACTGGCACATTTAAACCCCTCAATGATATACCTAGAAGGTGGAATGTATCATATTCAGCCAATCACACAGGCTGCATCTGCAGCACACCAGTACTTTGCACCATTGGAATAAACACTTGAGAATTTTAGCAGACAAAATTATAGGGGCTGTTGCTGCTCTGCTATGCACTACAAGCTGAGGTCAGTGATGATGATGATGATGCTGACAATAGGCCCAGACTGAGAAGGAGAACAGTGTTCAGGCCCAGGGTAACCTTTCAGTGGCTACATGAGCTATAGGTAGTGGAACACTTCAGGGTGGAGAGGGACATACTACAGCAACTCACTGAGCTCTTCCAGCCTCACCTCAGACCCAGAGCCAACAGGGGTTAACCCATCCAAGTGGAAACAAAGATATGTGTAGCCTTAAGAATACTAGCTACAGGTACTTTCCAAAGACCTACTGGGGACATTGTGGGGATCTCACAGACATCCACATCCAGGGTACTCCACCAGTTCTTGGATGTCATGCTGACACATGCCAGTGAGCACATCTATTTCCCCAGCACCTCTGAGGAGAGGACCATGTAGCACACTATCCACAGATACTGGGTGCCATAGACTGCACTCATGTGCACATCAAAGCACCACCTGGTGAGTTGGGTAGAATCTACGTCAACTGCAAGGGGTATCACTCCATCAACTGCCAGGTCATGTAAAATGCCCAGGGCATTATCATCAGTGTGTCTGCTGGCAGCTTTGGCAGTAATCATGACTCCCACATCTGGCATGCATCACAGTTGCACCAGGCATTTGCCAGGGGGGCATAACATATGGCCATCCAGTGGGGTATGCTGGTTATGCACTGGAACCATGGATGATGACACCCATCAGAAATAAGCACACGCCAACTGAAGAACATTATAATGAGGCACACACACAGACTAGGAACATCATAGAGCATGTGTTTGGGCTGCTCAAGTCACAGTTCCACTGCTTGACGTATCTGGTGGAACCCTGCAATATTCTCCAGCTACATGTGCACACATGTTAATAGCATCTGCCATGTTACACAATATGATCCTGTGGAAACAGTTGCAGCAGGATCATCACAGGGAAGGGACACACAGACCCCACCATTGCCAAGGTCTCCACAGGCACAGGGTGACTCGGAGAAGGAACCCCCTGAGCCTGTCCCTGTAGGCAGATGTAGGCATGCCCAGTATGCCCTGGTCTTGGCAAAGAGGCAATGCATAGCACATACAATGAAACCCTAGGGGCCCAGGGACTGACACCTCACACTGACTCACATACACACAGTAAAATGGATGCTAGACACATCACACTACCTATACTTTACCATGTATAGACTGTGAATTGCATGCATCTGACAGAGTCAGCCCTGAAGCACTGGCCTCAGAACTGCTGCTGGCACAAGATAAGTCACTGTCCTTAACAATAAATGAATGGGGTAGTAGGCTGTGGTAGCATATGTATGTTATTACTGCATGTATGCATGGGAATGGAGTGGGTTACCAGGATAGCAGAAGACAATGGACAGCTATGTGGGACAACAGGTACTCTCTCCCAAATACTGGCTGCCCCACAATATGCAGTAGGCCCTAAGCCAGCAAAATCCAGTGCACTACATGAGAGACTTGCAAACAGCGCTGTCATAGGACAAATGCATGGATGTCAATGTTGGATTCCCATACATAGCTCTAAACCTCTTACAGCACATAGTCTGTACATAGCCATAAAGAAATGTGGGGCAAAGACCCACAAACAGGGCCATGTCTTAAATATTGTTCTTGCAAACATATAAAGTTGATAGAATAACAGGTATTGCAGTAGCATAAATTCTCTGAAGAGCAAGAATTCTGAAACTCAGATGTCTATCATTAATTTCTAACTTCAGTCTGAAATGATTTCACTATTATTTGCCATACAACCACAGTGTTATGAATAATGGATCCACACATGAGCCAAACAGCTGAACAGTCTGTGAAGATGTGTGCAGCTGAGAGGTATGCTCCCCCCCCCAACACATTTGTGTTCATATACAACTACAGTAACATTTATGTTTGTAAAGTAATAGCAGTAGACCACACATTCCCAGGGCTGTCACAATCAACTTGATAATGTGTTTCATTTCTACAGTATGCCGGGGTCAATGTGCTATGTATGTTTTTGGTAAATAGTGTCAGGAAGTAGACAGTAATTCCTGGTGGCTGTTGTGGCTTACTGGTCTAAGTACAGTACTGTGGTTGTCAGGGTCCATGGCTCGAGGCTGGCTGTGCCAATTATTTTGCATGTCAGTTACACCAACAGTAGGAGTTGTACACACTGTCCAGAAGTCAATATTTGTTACTGCAGGAAAGCTGGACAATGGAGGGACAGGGGGCCACATATATGGACAGTACACATCTCTGAGTAGCTCACACAGTGCCTAGCAGAACAGCAGGTTGTGACAGGTCAGTCTAGTGGCAGGATATAAAAGCTGCCACATTACTGTGTCAGTACTGACAACAAGCCAGTGTGCACCATCCATACCCCTAGAATGACAGGGTGTCACAGAATGTCCACATATGCCTCATATATTTGTTCTGCTTGTCATAACATTGCATTTGTCTGGCAAACTATTTGCAAACCAATAAAGGTTGATGTGAAAACATCAGTGACAGACAGCTGAGATGCAGATGTCATTCCTATAAGTAAATGCAAGCAAATACAAAACTGTTCTAGCAACTGTCTTCATTTGGAAGAGCAATATTTAGAGCCTGCCCCCATGTCTGGGCCTCTGTCTAACTGTTATATATGGGCCTGTGCAGATGTCTGTCTGTTACAGTTTGATAGCCATGGCCAACATGTAGCCTTATAATAACAGTGCAACACAAACCATCTGAGGACCCCAGCAGATGTATAGGGAACAATGATGGATAACCTGATAAACAGGTACAGTCAGAGGTTTGAAGTCTGTAACCCTTTGTGTGATGTTACAACTTCTACCCCACTCACACCATAGCTACAAATACATAGCAGCAACTGTGGACAAAGGCTAGGACTGGACAACAGAAGGACAAAGAGACACATGTAAGGGGAAAATGAACCACTGGCCAGACAAATGTAGAATGTGCACACTAGAACAATTTCTGCTGTAACTTAGTTCCCTGCAGTGTATAGAGCCAATAAACAAATGTCTGTCAGTGCTCCCAAACATTACTCTATAGTGATCTACCACTGACATACCATGACATCACAGCGCTATGTAGAATATACCACACATATTATGAAAAACTCTGCTCAGTCTAATGCATTCTGTACCCACCCCAGGATATGACTCAGTTCATAAGGATAGCAGACAGCCAGGAGATCCCTCAGCCAGTACATCACTGAGGTGCTGGACTGTTTACACAGGTTCATAAGCCAATCAGCTATAGTAAAAAAAGTCCTGGACCAGACTGTACGTAGCTCTGGACTGGAGTCCCACTGTTACTATTTCAGGTCATACTGGGCATGCTCCTACAGAGAATTACAGCCCATATCTAAAACAACATCTGACTATTGAGCTGTGTTGTCCATATATACCTTTGCTTACACACAGCTATGTATGCCTTAACTGTCTCTCACCACCCCCATCAGACAGGATTACCCTCATCTATCTGTATGTAGCACATATAAGATATATCTGCATCTGATGAGTGTGATATACACACACATATATATATATATATATATATATATATATATATATATATATATATATATATATATATATATATATATATATATATATGCAAAAAAACAAGTTAGAAGGAGCACGACCACCTTATATCAGCTTAGACTTCCACAATATGAAGAATTCCAAAGTCCAAATAAATAAAAAACAAATTTATTAATAAAATGTGAGCGCTTTCGCGGACACCACATCCGCTTCTTCAGACATACTCATACAAGTGCTTTCAACTTTTTATATACATCCTGTTACCTAATTGGTTCAATAAATAAATTAACAATCACTAATAATGGGCATCCAATAAGACTAAGATGTAATCCAAACTCTCATATGACATACCAAATATTACCAAAACTACTATATTACTGGAAATACTACATATACAAAATATATACAGCAAGACAAATACTAAAAAGCCAACAGGCTAAACAATTAGCTACCCTAACAGAACTGTATCTAAAAACTATACAATATATAACATATTTAAACAATTAACTATCTGAGTGTTCTAGCTCTGAGATGAGGCTTGAGAGAAACACTCTCATTGAGTCCTCTGCCTCTATGTGCAGCAAGCCTTAGTATCCATTTAACCTCAGCCTGCTCAGTCAAATTTATTATATTGCCCAATCTAATATTCTCCAGTTGTATATGCTATACTTGAAATCGAAAGACGTGGTCGGCGCCCTTTTGCAAAGTGTGTCTAGCTAAAGCGCTGTATTCCTGCTTCCTTGAAAGACAATATGCATGATCTCTTATACGCTCCCTGAGGGTCCTGTAACAAAGTTGTTGCTTAAGGCTTTTCATGTTCTTATATGTGAAAGTAGGGTGCATGCCAATTGTAACCAGTGGCACATGCAAGTACAAAGGTGAGCTCCATTGTGTAATAGTAGGGGTTGTAATGTCATATCTGCTGCCATGTGCATGTGTGTGTGTGTGTGTGTGTGTGTGTGTGTGTGTGTGTGTGTGTGTGTGTGTGTGTGTGTGGGTGTGTGTGTGTGTGTGTGTGTGTGTGTGTGTGTGTGTGTGTGTGTGTGTGTGTGTGTGTGTGTGTGTGTGTGTGTGTGTGTGTGTGTGTGTGTGTGTGTGTGTGTGTGTGTGTGTGTGTGTGTGTGTGTTTCTGTATTTATTAAATTTATAGCAGAATACACATGCCCAGCAGGCATATGTCTATGTAATGGTCACCCATTTTATGGGCCTGATACTAGTGACATCCACAACAGTGGCCCACCTGTCAGCAGCTACTGATGTCATCCACTCCAACAGGAGTGTCAAACACTCTTTACATAAATAATCCTCCTGGTGCATGCCATATGTACATAGCACTATAGTACATATAACTATATAGGTAGGAGTTGTAATCTCACTGCAACTGTGTGCGTGTTTGTATGTTAAAGCATTCTGAAACCTGTTCCACCCAGTAAACTCCCATTGCCCTACTTTACAAGGCCTACTGATATAATTCACCCTAGAAGCACAATCTGAAACTCCTCAGACATGTAAGCTCTGTGGTGCATGTGATAAATCCATAGCACTGTAATACATACAACTAAATAGGTAGGAGTTTTAATCTCTCCACTGGCAACTCTGTGTGTATGTTTGTAGGTTAAACCTTTTTGAGGCCGGTTCCACCCTGTAAACCACCCATTGCCCTACTTTACAGGGCCTGCTGATGTCATCCACCTTAGGTACAGGATTGGACACTTTGCAAACATATACATTCTGTGGTGTACGCAATAAACATGTAGCACTATGGTACAATAAATTAGATAGGTATGGGGTTCCAATCTAAAGACTGCCAACTGTGTGTGGTTGTAGGTTAAACAATTTTGAGGCCTGTTTCACACTGTAAACCACCCATTACCCTACTTTACAGGACCTGCTGATGTCATCCACCTTAGATACAGCATTGGACACTTTGCAGGCATATAATCTCTATGCGGCATGCGATGAATATGTCACACTATAATACAGTAAACTAGACAGATAGGCATTCTAATTTAAAGACTGCCAATGGTGTGTGAAGTACATCCCCTGTGGTGGGTTTGTTAAACCTTTTGGAAGCCTGTTCTGACCTTCTGAAACCCCCATTCTATTAATTGACAGGGCCTGTCAATGTCATCAACCTTAGATACAGCATTGGACAATTTGTAGGCATACAAGCTCCATGGCGCACGTGATAAATGCATAGTACTATAGTACAGTAAACTAGATAGGTAGGGGTCCTAATGCACCATTGGACACTTTGTAGGCATATGAGCTCAGTGGCACATTAAATAAATGCATGTCTCTATAGTACAATACACTAGATGCATAGGGGTTCTAATCTCAAGACTGCCAACTTTGTGTGAAGCATATCCCCTGGGGTTGTGTGTGCAGATTTTTTAGAACATTTTGAAGCCTGTTCTTCCTCTGGACACCCCCATTGCATTAATTGGCAGGGCTTGTTAATGTCATCAACCTTGGATGCACTGTTTCACACTCTGCAGGCCATACCTCTCAAATGTATACAGTTTTGCAGAATGTCCAGATGATTGGCTCATAGAGTTTGTTTGTGTGCCATAAATGTATGGTTTCCTGGCAAATCATTGGGAAAGCATTACGAGCTGAAGTCAGACAATAATGACAGACATCTGAGTGTCAGATTTCATACCCTTCAGAAAACTAATGGTAATATGAAACTGGTCCCTCTATCAGTTATCTATATTAGTAAGATCAATATGTAAAACCTGTGCCTTTTGTTGGGCCTGTATCATCCCATTGTTGAAGGCTTTGTCCACATGTATTGTTCTAACAGGTTGAGAGGTATGCCCCAGGCATATCAGCTCCATGGCATATGCATTAAGGACATAGCACTATACTACATACAACTAGATAGGTAGGGGTTGTAATCATAATACTGGCAATTGTGTGAGTGTGTGCCTGTGTATGTATATCCTCTGTAGCAGTCTGACTGTCTTGCCTGTGTGTGTACAATGCCTATAACATTTTATGTGCTGTGCCACCCTGTTAACTCCAGAGTAGTAGTGTCAGACACTGCAAAACTGTATAACCTCTGTGGTTCATGCACTATGTATATTGTGCTATCTTATGTATAACTAGCCAAGTACGGGATCTACTATCAACAAGGGTCGTTCATGAGTGGGGTGTGTGTGTACGTATGTATATCCCCTTGCAACACTGTGCCTGTGCTATGGCCACAAACATACCTCTCAACCCCTTACAGAAAGACATCTGTAGAAAGCTATAGAGAAAAGTGGGACAAAGGCCAAATATTAGTGTCAACCTTTAAATATTGTGCTGACAAACATACAAAGGGGATAGCATAACAGATTGTGCATTCACATGAATTTTCTACAGGGTATGAAGTCTGACAGGCAAATATCTGTCAGCATTGTGTAACATCAGTCTTTAATGTATTCACACAACTTTGCCACAGAACCACAATGTTATGCCAAATGTAACAAAGATGTGTGCCAAACAGCAGGACATTCTGAAGACATCTGTACAAGTGAGGATTATGGCTACCACTTATCCCACCCTGCAGGTGGCAGTCCATTTTTAGCCCGGTGTGACCTGCGACAAAGACACAAACAATACAGACGTCCCCAGAGTGTAGGAAACAAACATCTGCTAACGGTGTCTACTCCATGCATAAGGCAGTTACTTTACATCAGAAGCACCGTACTGGTATGAGAATTAGCATAACCTATGGTGATGTGACACAAATAAGCAGTCATATTGGCAAACAAAGGGAAGTCCTGTCTGGTGCACTTGCCATGGATTATGGTATGTCCTGACAAGTGTCAGAATACTACAAGACATGTCCCACATTCAACATTTGATAAGGTGGCAACCTTGTCCTGTGTTGCCTATATGTGTGCAGTATGTAGACATGTGTACACCCTGTGAGTAGCTTCCACCCGCAATGACCCATATGTATGAAGGCATGAATGCACACTGCCACCTCCCACATATGTAGGTACTGCCTAAAGCTGTGGCAACTGTGAGTAGTGTGCTGTCTATCACTGACCCACAAACCAATGTCAACACACTGCAATGGGGTCATACAGCAGGTATGGAAAGGTGGGTAGGCCCTGGCCTCCAGCTGAATGCAGGAAACAGCACCATCATATCATATGGTGAGGAAATTGACCCACTATTTCTCACATCAACAACAACCACATAAATGCGCAAATGTCAGTGACAGACCTGGCTACTCAGGTTGATAAAACTGTTACAGTCACCCATGAAGTAGTGGCAGTGGTCAGAAAAGGCTTGGACATGGTTCACCACATATGTAAAGAGACTACATCCACACAAAAGGCAGACATTCTGTCTGTATAGTCCTCAATCAGTACAAGACATTAGCAGCATGGCTGGTTTGGTACGCATCTATGCAGACATCTGCACCAAATGGGATGGCTATGTTAACACACACAAAGGTTATCCATGCCCTTCAACATCTGTGCTATCTAGACAGCTTCAAATCAGTTCTGTACCACTTGGTATTGGACAGGTTGTCCACAGTTGGGCTGTGTCATGCCTAGATGGAAATGTTGTGGTCAGTACTTCAACAGCTGCCCCATATATGTCACTATATCTCTGTATCTCTGTGCACATTACTGGCATGACAGGCTTGAATCACATATGACACAGCAAAATAAACAGCTGGAGAAACAGATTTGTCTCCCAGAGGCTGTCCTTTGACAGAATGTACTCCCCAAAAATGTCAAACAGACTACCATGCAGACCCTCATCAACTGCATCAAGGTTGAGTTGATGTCAAGAAATCATCTGTTCCTGGGGTCCAAAATGTATCAAGCAATGTCAGGGGCAACAGATGCTTATAGATGATTCTGATGGGGATACATTACTTTATAGGCTAGCAAGTGACCCAGTGCCAGTACTGTAGTAACCCCCTCTGTACCTATGAACCTGTGATCCTATGTAACTCCCAGGTGACATGTAGCAAGAGTAGCATGTTATGTCAAGAGGTATGCATGAAAGGTACACTGTCTGCCCCATTGTCCCTCACACACTGTTCCATGCATACACACCTAGGTAAACATGGACACATACAGCCGTACCTTGCCAATGAAAAGGTGTCTGTTTTGCCACTCTGCCATCCTCAGTTCCCATACAAACAGAAACACACCATGACTTACACACAATGACACCTGGAACGGAAACAGATTAAGGTCTGTGAGACAACAGTCAGTCAGCAGTACTTACAGCAGTAAAGCATCATGGCACAAAGGTATGTACACTTTGATGTGTACACATGCCAATTGCCAGCAGACAGCACCCTACAGGCCATAACACTATTACACTACACACTGCCATTACCTATAGTATATTCACCCTGTGCAACAGACACATATTAGCATGTCCCTGCATTGATGGTATGGATAACAGGGATGTGGAACAGGTATCACATGGACAGGGTGAGTTGTGGAGTTGGCAAAGGCCTAGGCTGTGTCTTACAATTGACATGTGTGTGCATCTGGAGGGGTACTGGTCAGCTAGGCCATGGAGAGGAGTTGTGTGCATCTGTCTCTAACCTGCATGTGACAGTGATGTGTGAATGTGTGCATGCACACAGTCAAACCATGAGGTAGCCCTACACGAGGGTATGTTGGACAGCTGTGGACCGTACATGGCAGAATGTACAGTTCACCATCTCTGGCCATGAACATGAGAACTGGTTCTGAAAGGAGTGGCAGTGACGCCATCATGCCCAAGGCCAGATGCGGTACTACTTTCTGACAGTAACCGGTGTCTGCTGGGTTTGTGTCTCTCAAGGGACTGCCCGGGACCACATGCTCATGACTTGCAAGTTGTGGTGTGGACAGCACCCTCCCATAATTAGTGCTCGTGGTACTGCCACTACAGGAGTGTGACTGTGCATGGCCACGTCAGCTCTAAGTTGATGTTGTTTTTCACCTACATCCATGTGTCTGATGCCCTTCTCCCACCACATGTTCAAATTCAGAGATTGCAGGGTTACGAAATGACAATGTCTCACCCCACTGTTTATCCACTACATCAGCAAAATGATGTAAGACATCACCAATCCCATGGAGGGTGTCATGCATGCCAGGCAGTGTTGCATACATGACCCTGAACATCTGTCTGATGTACCATTCACAATGTGCCTATGCCTCCATGATGGACCGAAATATGCATCGGGTGACACATGGTGTGACACCTCTGACAGGGTCTGGATGGGCAACGGTCCTCCTTCAAGCACTCCTGTCAATTTGCTGCATGTGTGGGACCTCACCATCTCTCTGGCTATGGCTAGTGTCTACAGTCACTAATGCCATAGTCACCACACTAGCCTGTTCAATGCCACTACCCTCAGACTGCCCAATATCTGTGGCTGCTGGGGACTAGGTATGTGTGGGCATACTAACCATTTATGGGGACATTGTGGGTAGAAGTGGGATGTCAACCAATGGAACAGATACAGCCTCAAACATCCCTACCTGTGCCTCACAATGGCCACCATCATCAAAGTCTGATGAGACACTGACATCAGGTTGTGAGGGGGACACACTACAACCCCCATGGTCACCTGTGAGGGGAAGATAACATGACTACATTAATTGCTGCACTATAATGTTTGCTGATCCACACACACACACACACACACACACACACACACACACACACACACACACACACATACAGGTGAGGTGCCACAAAGGCATTATACAGACCACATCTTGCACCCCTGTATAGCACAGTTGCTACAGCTATACAAAACTATGTGCTAATATGTAACAGCTCCTACAAATACGCTACTGTGATTTCCAATGTGATGCACTGCACTGAACCCCACCACAACTTAACATGCACATATTCTAATATGGGTATGCTTAGCAGTTGTGTGCATGGCAAAACTGCTAGTCTTTAACATGCCTAGGGTATAGGTGAGCCATAACATGACAGTTCCACACTCACTGGCTAAAGGCTGATCTTCCTCAGCCACAATAGAGGTACCTATGGAGTTGTGGGGGAAAGGTAGTGTCAGCACACACATGTATGACAATGGTACAGGGTAATATGTGCATTTATCAACATGTACAGTGCAAGCTGCAATACTACCCAAATTGCTGACATTCACAATTTGTGTGCACATGTGTGCTTTAATAAACCCCAAACACAAATGCAGATTGACCTGATATATGCATACAAATATGCAGAGGCTGCCAGTATGAATGCAACAGTATTAAAGTGATGACCACTGGAGGCTTACCTGCATGGTCCTTGGCTGTGAACTCTGTGCCACCCACCACCACAACATATGTACTGATGGTTTCCTTTGAGCTGGTGTCTGATGCCAGGTTTGCCGGGAACTACTCTGTGGCTGGGAGTGGTGGCAGTGTAGCAGGCCCTCCCCTGTGCCAGCACGGTCCCTGACCAGAGCTGTAGACCTTTGCTGTGCATGGTGTATGAGATCAGTAGCATGGTGGTGGACCTGTTAACAACTCCTGTCCCGGTGGCCCATTTCATTCACTGTTGCTACCAGATCTGCCCACAGGGCAGCCCATTGTTGCTGGTTATGGTGGCTCCTTGACAACAGCACCTGTTGATCGAGTCCCATGGCATTGATAATTGCAGTGGTCTCAGCTACTGAGAAAGCTGGTTTGCATTGTTTATACATCCCAACTGAAAGACATAAACAGGAGAACACATCACAGGAATGCATACATTGCTCACCATTATGTACAGACCCTGCACATCCACTTTTGCCAGCACTATCCACCACTAAGCCCCACATCATACCCCCACCATCTATCAGCACATTATGTCTGTGGGTATCTGCAACATGCAAGCAATACAGCAGGAGTTTGCACCCTGATCCTGATGTTTCATACTACTTGCTGCATGTGCTATGAGGTGTTGCACTGCATATAGCTGTTGCACCTATTACTACTTGTTCATAAGCTGTCTACCTGGACTGCTGTCATGTCATCCTCCTACTTTAGTAGTATTCACCTGGTCTGTTGGCCCACCACTCCAGTCTCCCTGGCCTTCCTCCCTCAGAATCTGGACTATATGGCTGGACAATGTCCTACAGTTTCCCTAGCCAGTGTGGTTGATATTGTTGTCCTGGTACTGCATAGCACCTGCCTCAGGTACACGGGTAGACAGCCCTCTACAGACACCACCAACAAACACACTGTGTGAGAGATTCAGTGACTGTAGGAGCCTGCATCCCATGCTCTCTGCCTGTCAAGTCTGCATATCTCTCCCCAAACAGGTTGTCAACACAAGCAGTACACCTCACACACCAACCACAGCTACACAACACACACAAACATCTGCAGTGGCCCACAACATACACATCAACAGACAATGGGGATCTCTGAGACAAAGCCACACATGAATGCCACAGCTGTACACAGCTCATTTCACATATGGCCACACACCTGTGTCCCACAGACATGCAGACATGAGCCCACATCAAATGTTACACATAGAGGACTAAGATGGAGACACGCTGATGTGCATCTGACATGGCTGGGTGTGTGGATGATCACATTTACTTTTGTGTCAGTTGCCAGACTTGGCCGTATTGCATACGCACTGCTGCCTCTCACCAACAGGTACTGTCATGGGTCTTTCACTGTGCATGTTGGTGACCTGAACTGACATATACATCCCTGGACTATATTCAGTGACACATGAGTGAGCACACTGGTTATGTGTCCCAGGCAGGTATGTCCCTAGCCATATGCAGCATTAATGCTGTCATGCAGACAGATGCCACAATACAAGTGAATGATTGCCCTTAACATGTGCACATTTAGCCTGTAATATTCCAGGAGTTCCAGTCCCTATGAATCTGGGATGCTATGGTACACAGACCATGATGCTCTGCAAGAGATGGCCTCCATTTGTCTTCACTGGTCTTCATCCATCTGGCAGTGGTTCCCACCAGACCCATAATGACTCCATTAGTAACACTAGTGAAGTTATCACTACCAACAGAAAATTTTCAGTACAGCACACATTGAAGACCATGCTGATAAATGCTAGAGGTGTACACGTGACTTTGCCCTCATTGCAAGCAGTCCTTCCCTGGGAACAGCAGACATCTGTGCATTCACACAGACCATGGTTCCAAGCTGCAGAGCGTACCCCAGTCTTACATAGTCAACCATCCTATAATAGATACAGAAGGCAAAGTGTAGCCAGTAATGACATGGGACATGGGGTTTCCATATATATGGGACACATGCAAACCTCCACGCTGTACAGATAGTAAGATGCACAGGGGACACTGTAGGTGCACCTCACCCTTGGCAAAACAAACCTATGCAAATCACACCTAGGTACCAACAACCACATGGGATCAGGAAGCCCATTCTGCCTATATGGACCTCATCAACTGTATTATGAGTCGGGTCTATACCCTGATCCTGGGCAATTTGATCAACCCTAACATACATGGTAAGTTGTAGCCATGCAGGCACACAAATGGCCAGGAAGCCATCAACAGTGACTATGCAAACACCTTGGTGTGACCAGAGAATACACACATGAGGTGAAGGTGTATTGCAGTTGACATCACACAACATGGGTTACCACTGCAGCATCTAAACAGTGTCATCCTCCATAGCAAAACAACCATCATGCAATCATGTTTGCAGTCACCATCTCTCACAATACCCAACTAGCTAGGCTCAGCCATACATACATACATCTCTGACATGGAATACATCTTCCTGGGGGTGGTTTACACAGCCTCACAGCCCCCAAACCCTCATTAAGGACTGGCACCAATATCCACACATGCATGTACGAGTGCTATATGTGCATTTGTATAGATGCATTTAGTCAGGTATACACGACAGGTCAACATCATCCTCTACTAGGACATGTACACTTGTCTGGTGGACATGTACAATATATACTGTTCATAACAGGGAAGACATATCACTGTCAGACACAAAATAGGGGGATGTGCCCATTCTTAAGCAATGTCTCCTTACCATGTACATGAGAATGGGATCGATCCTGCAAACCTGCACAACAAACATAGTGCTAACATTGTCTACATCCACTACAGACAGTCATCTGCCCTCTGCACATATGGCTGCAGTGACACAGGTAGCAGCTGCTCACTTGTGGTGCGCAAGGACACCAGCTATACCAGTGCTGTTTGTATAGCATACTGGATGCCTGATAGAGTTGATGTAGGCTTCACTCTCTGTGTTCCACATCAGTATATCAGCATATGCACAGTAACTCCCATCTCCTATATGTGGGGAACAGGTCACCACTGCCATGTGATACTCATGGTAGACATCTGCTATGGGAGCCTATCACATCATAGGGTGCATCCTACCTGATTCCAAGCATAACCTTGCAACACCATAATGAACCATATGGAAAGGAGGACAGAGTACCACCTTTGTCCCAACTGTTTGATGGATGACTGCTGTCACCCACTTACACCAAAGTGGGGTGTCTCCCACTCAGTCACATGATAGACCCAGAAGCATAACTAGGATATTCTTCAAGTCCATAGCACAGTTTCAAGTGAACCCCATTCACAAGAACATGTGCGACCTGGACACACTCCATTACACACAATTAGAGTTTGCATGGAAGGGTGCATGTCTGCTACAGTCAGGTAACCTCTATGACACAGTCATCAAAGGTGTGGAGTGTGGAGGGGGGGTGACAGTTCAGAATGCCTACCTTGTCCTGGACAAACTATGTGACAGTATTACCCATGTGGTCATTATGAATATACCACTCCCATGTATGCATAACACCATACATTACCATAGGGGTAGCTCACTGCTGCACTGACATGAACCACTAATTCTACATAGGAAATGTACCGCAAGCAGTTGACTCATACATAGGTGTGTAACCTGTTGTTCCATGTTTGGGCCTCTGTTATGTATGATGTACACATCTGAAGTGCATGTAACAGCCATTAGCCTATGTCCAACCAGGTCTGCACATGATTGCATGTTGTGTGCTGTCACCGGATTCCTTAGTGATCTGAACATCTGCCTAGGAGGGTCTCACACAGATATAAGACCATTGCAGACACATGGCCTCAGGCCTCATATGGCCTGAGTGGTGTGACACACTGTGTTATTATGTGTCCACACCCATCACTGTCATTGACTGCTGGGTGTCTCCTATGAGCAATATTACTGTACCATGTCATCCAGCCTATACCCGAAAAATAGGTGAGTGGTACTACAAGTGCATGTGGACATTCCAGCAACATTTGTGGTACACAATAACTGAGAGCAGTGCATATGTGGTGTAGGGTGGCCTCCTCATAGGTGTCTGACATCTGCAGTACACAGATGTTTGCAGAATGTGTACCTGTGCTTGATAGATGTAGACCCCATGCTAGACAAATGTGTATTCCCACACACCAGTTGGACAATAAGTGGTGGCATTTGGCAAATGTGTCTGTGACATGGCAGACCCCTGGGAACACAGTAATGGTGCATGAATATGTGGTACTGTATGCATTCCCTTACACTGTATGCTCAATATGTACACACTGCTGCTGAGCCAGAGCCAGTGTCCCCCACTACTGGTACCTATAACCTGCAGTCCTGTTGCAGGGGGTCACAAGGTATGCTAGACATAGGTGTCAGGCAATCAGATACAGGTGTGGGGTACACAGTGACCTAGCCAGAGTATATCATGAATGATCAGGGAGACCAGGGCAAGCTTTGAACTAAGCCTGTATGACATTCACAGACTGAGACGGGCTCACTGACAGTACATGATGTAATTTGCCAGCTGTATCCACCAGTACTTACTGTCAGTGTTGTACAAAAGACAATACAAGTAGCAGTCATATGTGAGCTGGTCATTGCTGAGGTGATTCAGGGACCAGAGCTGTGATATATGTCACTACAGATAGAGCCGTAACAGATGGTCAAAGGTGCTGGACAGCAGACTAACAGCAACATGTCAGTCCAGGCAATACTGTTGAGACCTACTGTTTAACTTCTTATTTCCCATGACTGCATTCCCCCCATCTGCATTCCATTACATACTTAATTCAATAACATGCCCGGCATAGTGCTGTACTCCTTTGAGAGAAGAAATGCAGTTGTAGTATCCTACAGAATCACAGTCTGTCTTCATGAATAAAGTGTCAGACCTATTTACCACAAGCAGCAGCTTGCCTTTTGTAGGTAATGCTCAAGAACAGGTGATTGCCTGTGCACCAGTCTGTGACTCCCACTTGCTAATTGCATCCAAAACAGCTGGATTGCTTTTCCCTTAGCCAATGGCATGGCAACACAGTGCTACAATTAAGGAATTCATGTAGGACTTGCCCTTTTCCTTGCCTGTGTGGAGGACGTAAACAAGGTATTGCAGCTACAGCATCACAGAGGGTTTGTAGAAATTTTGTCCACTGTTTGGATTGATGTGTTATGTCGACAGTTTTGCATGCTATGTATGGCCATTGTTAACAGACTTTCAGATTCTGTAGCAGTGTACTGTTGAACAATGTGTGTTGGGGTCAGTAAGGAGAAAGGCAGATGTGAGTGTCATAAATCCTTTTTATCTGAATGTGCATGCTGCTACAGTTGATGCTGCTCTATCAGCTGTGTATGCTTGTAGGGGAGACTGTGACACATGCCCCTTTCTCATGAGCACCCTCAACCCTTGATGTATGGGTGTCATGTGGATGCTCTGTTCCAGGTGTTTGGAAGGTATGTTAGTTCTGTAGCAGGTGGCTGGACATACTGCTGCATGTGTGGCAGGCCACAGCTGCTGCATTCTGGCCAGGAGCCAGACTAGGGAATATGAAGACATAGGGGCAGCAGACTGTTACTGTCAGTGAGGGAGGGGTGTCAGCTGTCATGTCACAGCACTGCCTGTTTGATGGTACCCATAATAGTCCAGGTGATGCATGTGCCTCTGGTACATATGTTACAAAATAGTGCCATACAGGCAGTGGTAGGTGACATTTAGAATACATATTCATAATTGTGAAATGTGTCCCACCATGCAGGCCTTTAACGTGCTAGTGTGGGTGGCACTGACTGCGGTGGGAGAAACCAGTTTTGCTGGACACTGCGTGACTCAGCTAGTTGTATTGACATGCATGTAGTTAATGTGCCAGAGACTGGGCTGTGGGCCAGAACTGTGGGTGTCCAGATGTACATGCTACGAATGTAACATATACATTATGTATAATATATTAATCGTATATATTATATATTAATAATAATTGTATGTATATATATATATATATATATATATATATATATATATATATATATATATATATATATATATATATATCATAATATGATATTATTATATGATAATAATATATATTATATATTACTAATAATATATTATATTATGGCAGGTGTTTTTGTAAGACATATGTGCATGCCTACAGTGTGTTACACATGATTGGCATGGATATGCGTGATCAGATGGGTATGACGTGTGACACTGAGCTGTCAGTCATGGCTTGTAACTCCAGTCTGCACTGCATTGCCAGTATGTCAGCACCCAGAATAGGTTTTATGACAATGCTGCCATAAGTAGGGAGCACAACTGTGTTCCTTCAGCAACAGTCTGTGCAGTTGTCAGCTCTACCTGATGTTGTAGGCCTCCCATACATCCAGCAGCATTTATTTGTCTGACGATTGGTGTGATGTCTGTGTCAGAGGCCCATGTTAGGGTTGCCACCTGTTCAAATGCCCAAAGTGGGACAACTGTTGTACAAACGTCAGGTTTTGCAGGCCAAAACATACCCACAGTCATTACAAAGGACAGGACTTCACTTTTTGCCTAAATAAAAGCTTATTCTTGTAGCAGTTGCTTATTATGTTTCTTATAACATTTAGGTGTTTCAGATACAGAATAACTGTTTTATGCAGCTATTACATAAATATAGGAAATAATTTTGCCCTAAAATCTCAGGACATTTGCCATTTTTACAATTTCTTTGCAGAACACAACTATGCAAATAGGGACTGTCCCTCACAAAGTGGTAAAGGTGGTAACCATAGCCCAAGTACACTGTGATTTGTCTATGTATATATAGGAGTGGTGAGTCATGGGCAATCAGGATATGCTTGTGAAAGCAGTACTTGTTTTCCAGATCTAAGTTGGCCTACTGATGTAATGCACTATGTTGTAGTTGAAAAGGTCCTGGGTGTAATACTTGGCAGCAGTGTCTTTGTTCACTGTTACATGACTGTACTGTATGACATATTTACAAAAGCAGTGCTAACTTCCCAGAGTTGGTTTGGCCTAGTGGTGTGTTGCTCTGACTGTAGTGAACAGGGACCTCGGTTCAATACTTGGCAGTGGTGTCTCGTTTTTCCCTAATGTTACATGACTGTATTGCATGATATATTTACAAAAGCAGTCCCAATTCCCCAGAGGTGAACTGGCCTAGTGTTGTAGTGCTTTGATTCTATTGCAGATTCCTGGGTTTGAGACTTGGCAGGGCTAGTTGTTTTGTTGCTGGGCAGAACAGAGTCTGAATCAGATAATGTGATTAAAGCAATTTTAAGGAGTTTTAAGTGGGTTTGCATGGTTTTGCACTACAATATGCGATGCCAAGCATCACTTACTTTTGCTTAGCACCACTTATCCCCACTTAAACCCACACTTGTTGTTTGTCTTTTCAGCTTTTCCCATTTAGGGGGTCGCCACAGCAGAACTTCAGTCCGCTAATGATTGGCAGTAGATTTGTATGGTGCCAAGTTTTCAGCCCGACGCCCAACCTTCAGTGAAGGCACGGCTATTCATGCATGTCTTTTGGAGGCCACTCCACCATGAGAAGGTCATGCAAACTCCACACAGAAGGCACTCCAGCCGAGAATCAAACAGGAGAACCTCTTTCTGCGAGGCAACAAAACTACCGTTGTACCGCCATGGCTTTCCCCACTTATTATTTCCAAAAAAATAAAAGTAAAAAAGGGGTGATAAGAAAGTGGTGAAATGGGGGCAAGGATTATGAAAGGCAGCTAGGGATGTGCAGGACGGGTGTAGGAAAGGACCATAGCTCTCCATTTCTTGTGCAGCAACAGCTGAGCATGATGTGGACTATTTGGAATTCAGAGCCTTACACCCCATAGGGAGGGGTGTGGGTGACATACATTTGCATAGTAATTCATGGGGAAATTAATTAATGTTAATGTATGTGTGGGAAACATGGAGAGCTATGTATGGGACAACATTTTTGTTTTGAGACAGATGCCCTTTTGTTTTTTAAGGTGAGAGCGAGATGTTGTGGAAGGGTTGAAGGTATGTTTGGGAAGGTAAGTTGAGTAGGAGAGGTTACATTTGCAGACAGACAAGACAGACAAGACATCAGACAGTGGAATGTATGACACATGAGTAATCCTCAATACTCTACAGGTCTGCCCTTACTTTACATCTACCTGTGCCCTGTAGCTTCTGTAGCATGTACATACCTGTTAAGCTGTCAACCTGGAATGGTATGGGCCAATCTGTGAGAACTATAGGTACATAAATACAGGGGACTAATACATGTCAGTGTTACATATATGACTAACAAGGTGTACCCTGCACTGATGTTGTGTGAGTGTGCTACTGGCATACTTCAACTGGATTTACATCTGTGTCCAAGATTATTGGCAAAAGTGATCACTAGCCATGACAGCATGACACTTGAGAGAAATGTATCGGGAAGAGTGCATGGTGTATATACCTATCCTGCTGTCATTTGTAGGTATTGGGTTGGACTATCAGCATACATTCACAGACACAGCAGGCATACACTAGTACAGCTGTACACAGTTTCTTAGTATAACCTTCATACAGCTAATACAAACATTTCATTACCTGTAAGCCCTGTGGAGTAAATATCTGTTAACACTACATGAATGTTTCTACAAATGGTCAGGACTAAGAACTCCTCCAAGTAAGAACACCATAAAAAAATCCAAGACCCCACAGCTGGAAGCAGCAAACTTTAATCACAGTGCAGTCAGTTCGACTCAGCACCCAGTAAAATGACAATAGCATCACTCAATATGATCCAACACAAAGTTAAAACAGTTTGCAGCAGTCAAAAACCCAACACAAGGTCAGAACAATAAAAGTTAAGTGCTTTCAACTAACACGGCAGGCTTCATCAGAACAAATTGTAATTTTTAAACTGTTCCTTAAATATAAGCAGCAGTTTAAAAATGTACAATGAAAAAACTGCTTCAATCAACCATTTCTTCCCCCATTTAAAAAGACATTTGCAAAAACATCCAATACAATTAACTAAATACAGTGTATTGTTAGAAAAATTGTAAAAGCATATAAAATATTTATATCCAAGTTCTTAATTAATATAATATTTCCACAATAAATGTATTGCATTGAGATGAATTTGTTATTTAATTTTTAACTTATCATTCCAAACTTTATAATTTCTCCGACCTCAGTCTAAGCACACTACTGATACTAATATAGTCATTCAAGCCCAGGAGATTTCCTGCCTCCAACTTAGTATACCAGAACAATTCTCTTTATTCAAGTCTGGCCTCTCAGTTACCTCCACGGGCATCAGATGTCACATGAAATTGATGTATATTGTGATAATGTAATAACTAGAAAGGTAAGAAAACTACAAAGGGATTTAAATGAGTACAAGGAAGGTAAAGCATACCCACCCCCAAAGAAAACATATAGTCAGGTTGTGGGGGGGGGGTAGAAAATAGGAATGAGGATGTGTTTAATCAAGAGAATGTAAATTTAAACAATGTTCATACCCATCCTTTAGAACAGCCCCACTCAGAAGAAGCAAAATAATTGCACAGAAGTAAGGGTATTTCAACAATTACAATCAGTACAACCACATGCAGGGGATGGGGTGCAGGGGAAGAGGTTGGGGCAACAACAGGAATTATGTGAGAAACAATAGTCAGACACGGGGACAATATGTACAACAGTGAATCTCAAAGACATTATTTTAACAGAAGGGGGTAAAAAAGTTACAAAAGGGAATTTCAATATTTTTAATTACACTGATTTAAAGATTACTGATGAATTTTTTTACCCTGTTCACTAAAGGTTTTCAATTTGTTCCTAATAGGCCTTTGAGTTTGGTGAGAATCCTGGTAGATGTTAAAATGTTTTTGAGAAAGCTGAATTTAAATTTGATATTCAAAGGGAGAAAGGGTGACAAGCAAGTGTTAAGTAGAGCAAGTACTTTTAATCTCCCACTTAACCCACCCTTAAGGATTTTTGAGGAACTGGCTGAGAAAGATATTAGAAATTTAAATATGAAAAAGAATGTTGTGAAGAATCTAACAGACACTGAGGAATATTTAATTCAAGTATTACGTAATAATAAATGCAAGGTAATGAAACCTGACAAAGGGGGTGGAGTGGTGTTGATGTATGTAATTGATTGCAAAACTAGGATGTTCGAAATTTTGAATGATGAAGAAAAATATAGTATCGCTTCTAAGAATAAATTTAATATTGCATACACTAAAATTTATTATTATTTGAAAGACCATTTATTACAAGGAGCACTGGATGAAAACTTGTACAACTTTTTACATGTGAAAAAAAACATATCTCCCAATAATATTTGGAATAGCCAAGATGCATAAAAGCATTGAAAATCCAGTTTTTAGACCTATAGTGTCAGGTGCTTGTTCCATAAATGAACCTTTGGTTATATTTGTGGAACATCATTTAAAACAATTACTGGAATCTTTGAAACATATTACTAAAGACTCTTAGGATTTTCTAAAGAATATTTCTGATGATAAGCTCAGTGAAACAGTTTATTTGGTGACGATAGATGTGGTGGAATTATTCCCCAGTATCCCTCACAGTACAAGGTTTCAGGAGGTAATATTAGAAGCAAAATATCTGAAAGATATTGTTGTGAATTTGGTAATTGAATTTATGGAAATAATTCTTAAAAACAACTATGTGTATTTCAATGGTGAATATTACAAACAAGAACAATGTGTTGCTATGGGGGTGGCATGTGCCCCCTTATACGCCAATTTGGTGCTATTTTTTTGGGAAAGGAAATACATTATAGAAACTGAATGGTACAAGAATATTGTTTACTGCACATTTTTTTTGGAGGATATTTGCTTGCTTTGGCAGGGGTCAGTGGAAGAACTGACATCTTTTTTGACTTACATTAATAGGACAATGGATTTTTTAAGATTTACACACACTCTATCCCTAGAGAAAATTGACTATTTAGATGTAACTTTGTATAAGAATTTGGTGAACAACTGTTTCCACTCTAAGATATTTAGGAAACACACGTTCTCAAATTCATATTTACACTATGATAGTGGTCATCCAAATTTCCAAAAGAAGGACATTGTGAAGGGGCAGTTAATTAGAGCCTCAAGAATGTGTAGTGAACTATCTGTGTTTCACAAGGAGATGAACTTCATTAGGGAACTGCTTATACATAGAGAATATCCATGAAGTTTTGTGGACAGTTTAATAGATGAAGTGACTCGGGACAGAGATGTCAAATACAGTCCCTTATTGGAAAAAGGTTGTAATTTTGAGACCAAAGAGAATGTAACTCAAGTAGAATATGACACTGCCTTTGTTCACACTTATTCTACCACTTCCATAGAAACAGAAGGAATTATTAGGAAACAACTGTGGAATTTTGAAAGTACATGAGGAAACTAAGAATTTTACACCAGACACACCTAAATTAATCAGAAGAAGGGATACAAATCTGAAAGAAATGTTAGGAAGAGGGGATATTATGAATGACAAAGTAAATAATAAATTTGTTATATATAAATGTGGAACTTGTAACCAGTACAGGTGTATTATTGATAAAGATGAAGGGTTCTCAACATCTAGAAATTACTGGTTGAAATGTAAGGGACACTATACTTGAAACACTTCAGGAGTGGTCTATATAGTGGTTTGCGAAATATGCAACAGTTTTTTATGTTGGAAAGACAAAGAGAAACCTCAGAAGGAGGATATATGAGCACACTGTAAGTTTAAGTTGATGGTTATTGAACATGTGACATCTGATGCCCATGGAGGTAACTGGGAGGCCAGACTTGAATATAGAGAATTGTTCTGGCAAATTAAGTTGGATGCAGGAAAATCCCTGGGCTTGAATGAATATATATCAGTATCAGTAGTGTGCTTAAACTGAGGTCAGTGAAATTATAAAGTTTGGGATGATAAGTTCATAGGTTCATAGATTAGTACTAGGCTAACTGCCCTTGCGAGTCATTTTAAGCCTAGCCAATTATTCCCTGTGAGATTCAAACCCTGTACCTTGTGATTGTAAGGCAAATACGTTAACCATTAGACCACCCTCCCAAGTTAAAAATTAAATAACAAATTCATCTCAATGCAATAAATTTATTGTGGAAATATTACATTAATTAAGAACCTGGATATAAATATTTGTATATGCTATTACAATTTTTGTAGCAATACACTTTATTTAGTTATATGTATTGGATGTTTTTGCAAATGTCTTTTTAAATTGGGGAAGTAATGGCTGATTGAAGCTGTTTTTTCATTGGATATTTTTAAATTGCTGCTTATATTTAAGGAACAGTTTAAACATTACAATTTGTTCTGATGAAGCCTGACTTGTTAAGTGAAAGAACTTAACTTTTATTGTTCTAACCTTGTGTTGGGTCATTCTGACTGCTGCTAAATGGTCAGGACTACTTGTCTGCAACTATAAATACATCTTAGTACCAGTCCCTGGATTCAAATCATGGTCTGTGTGTGCAAAAATGAACAACAAATCTATTTCTTATCAGACTGAGCAATTGAGCCACTGTTGCCACCCTAAAACTTGGTTACAAAGTCTGACCTGGTAATATCAGTACAGTGTCACAGGAGACTGCAGTGACAGTTGAACATACATGGATGAGATTCATGCATGACATAGATATCTGGTGAACTATGTATTAATACTTTGAATGTAGATGTGGATATGTGTGATCTGTACAGCCCATAGTAGGGTGCTGGGTTGCATACCTGGACCATATACATGTGTACATAGTATATTTGCAGTCTCCACCTATTACAGTCTCATACTAGCCTGTATCAGCATACCTACATTCAGGAATACATATAGGTGAAATGCACAGGTTAACACAAGACAGTCTTGAAGGGAACACACTATAATACATTACACATTACTATTCAGGGTTCGGATCTTAGTGGAGAACATATATCAAATTGCATTGTATCTTGTTTTCCAGCTCCACATCTACATTTTAGCATAACAGTTCTTTATCAGCCAAACTTTGCTCAATTCATGGTGTCATAGCCATATTTGCTGTGGAGCACCTGTACAATTGTCTTTCTTCAACAACAGACCAGAATAAACACAACAGTTGCTGGAAATAACTTTACTGATAACTTTACTAATAATGACTTGACAGTGGTTTATTACATTCAACATTTTGACTTCAGTTGTAATGCATATCCTGTAGCTGATGAATGAATGTGATTTATTACCTTCAGGGTTGCAATCACAGTGTACTTTATTACAAGATCCTTAGTACTACTACTACTGCATATACTTATATCATTCATACACAGTATTAGTACAATATTAGCTTTCTTTCATAGTAGTTTATTAGATGCCTTCATCTGTATTGCACAGTACCTGGCATTATTCTCTTATATGAATGTGGGCCTAAAAACACTTTTCTTGCATTATACACAGAATGCACTACTACCTACTGGCAGTAAACAATGTACTTTTTCTTATTTATTGTACTATATATCGCAAGCTAGATCTCTGCTCACCACACTGTCAGCTGTCAGCACATCCTCAACAGGCACCCAACATGGGCCTCTACATTGTGAGTCCTCTACTCTGCAGCTGTAGGGGGGAAATACACCATTATGCATACCTGTCTATCAAATATTCATGCTAGAATTTGATAAAGCAATGATTCCTATACTTACAAACTGGTGTGACATTCCCATCCCAAGCATGTTGGATCCATTGGGCCAAAAGTACCCCTGCTTCTGCTTCAGGTTATCTTAATGATGATGCACCTGCTCACCAGTGCATGGCATTCCAGTGACGTTGGTGAGTTCACATGTCAGACGGTCCCAGACTTTAGACTTGTATTTGGAGTCCTGGTACTGGCCCTGCAGAAATCTGACATTGTGTTTTAACTAGGACTTCAACCATGACCCTGAACTCCAACATGCTGCAGTGCTGCTCCTGAAAATACGCTCCTTCTCCAACTCCTGCCATAGTTCCTGTGTGGGTCAAACTCCAACAGGTTCTGGCTGTATTTCCACCTGTGCAACTTAAATAAGCCTATTTTCCTGACCTTTGCCACTATAGGACCATTTTTAAAAATGCTAAATTCTGCTTAGCAGAGCTCAAACCTGCTAAGCTTAGTTGAGCAGTGCTTAAAGTGGTGAATGCATAGCAGTGTGCAAATCTGCTTACCTGAGCTGAGGCCTGCTTAGAAGGGGACTGATCAACAATGCTCAAACAGGCTAAGCAGAGCTAAGGATTGCTGAGTACTACTAAGACAGGTCCTGTTTAAGTATTGCTAAAGCTTGGCTTGTCAGTGCTTAGCAAAATTTAGCTAAGGCAAACGAGTTTTACATAATAACATAAATATATATTGCTATTAATTAGTCATGATTGATACTTTAGTTTTATGTGTGTGTATTTTACTTTAATTACACTACCTTGGTGTGTGACTGCACTGTATTGGACACTTGTGTTTAACTGGAGCTTTTCACCTCAGATCCCCACTGACACTGTGATTCTGGGCCAGCTGCACTGTTGGTTGACAAATATCAATAACTAGGGCAATAAAAAAAATAAACATATAAATAGGCATGCTTCTCAATATAAAAGCTGAACAGCCTATCTTGGTATTCAAACCATGCATTTACTGTACAGGAAGCCGTGACTTTAACCATTCAGCTAACTCAGCTGTGAAACGTTCACCTATACATTTCTATATAGCTTTTTATTGCACTTAACCACTGCTGAGCAACACGTCGTGCCGCACAAACACGCTCAGCTATGCTTAAACTTGAAAAAAAAAAAATAAAGTAAATAAATAAATAAATGGAAATGGAAAAATCACATTTGGACATTTAATTTCCATGCTGTACAGCACTCTGACAGCACAGGGGGTGAGTTACAGACAATGTAACACATCCCCTGTGTGACATATATAAAAAGATAATTCATAAGTATCCTCATACACTTTCTTTCATGTTTTAGTGCCGTACAGCACTTTGACAATGAAGGGGTTGTGTTACAGACACTGTAACACATAACTTGTATAACATAAATAAAAAAGCATATGAATAAGTGTCTGGGGATGCTACTGTTAAATCGTTTTTTGCCATACAGCACTTTGACAGTGCAGGGGGTGTGTTACACATCTGCAGACACTGTAACACACCCCCTAGCAGTGATTCAGTAACTGTGTACATGGCTGCCTCTCAGTAGTGTGTCTTCATTAATATGCAAGGTGATCTGCCTAAGGGGAGCTGTGGACATGGCCACCATACACTCTGTGTAGGAACTACACTATTCCTACAAGGAGTTTATTAAATCCGGGGGACAGTTCCAGTAACACAGTTCCAAGCACATAATACATGCACAAATGTCCCTAATTTTGAAAAAAAAGTGCTAGTTTCAGTCAAAATGAATGTATGCAGCCTTAAAAATGTATTAGACAAGAAATAAATCATGAAGTGATGAAAAATACCTTTCAGAAATGTTTAACATACAAAATGGTACCAAAATCAGAAATTAAATAAATAAAGGCTATAATCCCACTTAATCATCTGAAATAATCATAACCCCAAAGAAACAAATGCAATATCAGCAAATGTTTCAGTGAAAACTTACAAATGAAGCTTTTAATCAAGAGACCTTACTGTGCTAGTCAAAGTAAAAACAGAGGCATATACAACATTTCTACATGGAAAAAAAATCAAAGCAACAGAGCATACTATTCAAGTTCTGTTATAAAAGGCAGAGGGAAGAAATAAAACAAAAAAGGAGTTTCTTATCTGAGATCTACAGCTGGAGTCCTCAGGAGGAAAGGATCATAGGAGAATACTAGCCTAATTACTTTGAAGGCCATTTTAAGCCTAGCTCATAACCCATGGTCAGAACCAAACCATGTATTATGTATCTATGAGATGAAAATCTTAACAATTATGCCAAACTCACTCCCTAGAGATGAAGATATCTTCCTCTGTTTGTGGCAGACGAAAACTGGATGGGTCCTGCCTGTGAGTTTGAAGGGCTGTCCTTGTCCTGTCAGGTGACTGGCCCTTCTCACTCACAGATCAGTAGTGCAAGGAGTCTTAGCTTTGTTAGACTACCAGAGGGAGAATAGAAAGGTACTTCTGTGCATATGCCAGTAAGGTGACATGTTTGTTGTCTTAATTTACTCTTTCTTTAGTTTTTTACATTCTGTTTTGCAGTTGTCTATGAGGTTGTATAAAAAGATTGTTATTTGGAAAGGTACTCTTCTTTTGTAGTTTTGGATTAGGCAGATGGATACCAGGAAAATGTTTCTTATTTGATTTCTGATCTGATGGAGTTTCTTCTTGTTCCATGTTTGTTTAGCACCCATTGCAACATACAGCTCTGCTTTTAAATCCTCCTTGAATACAGATTCATAGTGATGCCAACTCGTGCATTTTAAGATGAGTTTTACTAGATGTAGTGACACTGAGGTGGAAAGGTATTTGCACTAATAAGATAGAATGTAATACTTCATGCGGTTGTCATTTGCACTACTAGCAGTGGACTGTTAGGTTATCTGTGTGACCTGCTGCTTCCCTTGAAATGCTCTCTGTATCATGTAATTGCTTCCTTGTGTAGAGTAGAACCAGTATTCTGGAAAACTGTCTCATAAGATCATGGGCAGTCAAATTGCTTTAAACAAGCAGCATATAGCTGCTATTCAAGTCATGTTACATAAACTGAAGTTGTTTAACTGTGCTGACTGAGAGAACACTGGTGCTTAATCAATATTAAGTATTAATGGAACTGTGTAAGGTTTTAAAATGATCTAATGCTTTGCCTATATTTCTTCTTCACTAATACCGCTGCATTTCATTTACAAGCTAACTCAGGACCATCTTATCCAATTTCTCCCTACCTATTTCCTAGGTAACGCATTGTGTGATAATGAAATCTGATGTTGTTGCAGTTCTCACATAATGTTGTTATACCTCTTACTCTGAAGTTAATAAGGTGTTATAATGTTCTGATGCTAAAACTTAGGAATGTTGTAATTAAACTCAAATCTCATGGATCTTTACTACCACTGTGTCATTCATTGTAACTCTGTGTATTATACAGTCTTACAAATGTAACAACCATAAAGACTAAAGACTACCTGAATGTACAATAGGTGCATGTAAACTGTATGTATGTA